>NC_057806.1:592788750-592924696 GCF_018294505.1 Triticum aestivum | reverse complement strand
GAGGGATTCCGCCCGCGGCCGGCGCTTTCCTCCCCCGCTTCGCTCGCCGGGCAGCGACCGGCGCGCGCGGGCGCGGAGATCCCTCCGAGATTGGCCCGATTGCCTGGATTGCTCCTGCAGTTTCGTTTACGCTGACCCTCACCCTTCCCTGTCTCCAGTCTGTTCCGGATTTTGCTTGCTGCCTGCGCGGCGCGGACTGTTGACTGATAGCAGCTTCTGTTTCCGGAGGAATTGAGGGCTTCGGCCGAGTATCCCCGCTCGCCAGCCCGGTTTAGGTAAGCGATTGCGCTGGGCTCTCGGGTAACCCACTTACTAGCGTTTGAGATGCATTTGGCTTTACGAGAGTTCGGCCGGTGTCGATGATGATTCCTTTTATTTTTGGGGCGTGCTTACGGTAGTTTGGAATAGGAAACTGTGGCATCTGATCCTGACCCGCGCGAATGCAGCTACCACATGCCTATCAGGAAATTAGTTAACATCCGGATTTGTGCTCGTATTGTTCAGTGGAAGCTGTATTAGAGGGCCATTTAATCAGCTAGAGGAAATGCAGAGATTGATGATTCGAAATTTGGGACCGTTGCTGGCCTGATAGCTGTGTAATAATAGTCATAAATGGTGAAGTAAAATCTGATACGCTTATTTATTTCTGTCGTTGGAACTTAATGACTGTTTATTGGATTGATCAGCAACCAGAGGCACCTAACTGATACGACTTATTTATTTCTGTTGTTAGAACTTAATGACTGTTTATTGCATTGATCAGCAACCGGAGGCACCTAACTGTGCAGATCATAGTAGCAACATATCCTGCATTCTTTGAAATTGTTTCCCACATTCTCACTTTCTCAGTATTAGTGTTTTTGATGGCTGATGATGAGGCTCTTACTTCATTTTATATCCGTATTACTCTTTAGAAAATTGAACCTGACAATTGCCACTGTCCCTTTCCGTAATAGTTAAGGCTGACTTCTTGTTTCCCAGCCTTCTGGCTGCAGTTCAGATCGTAGGACTTTGTACACCAACAAGAACTAAAAGACATGGCTGCATCAAGGCCACCAAGCACCCCTATGTCAAAGATTGAGCGTGCACCAACCCTTACCCCTGGTGGTAGCTCCAAGTCCAAGGAGGAGAAAATATTTGTCACGGTTAGGGTGCGACCATTGAGCAAGAAGGAGCTGGCCATGAAGGATCAGGTTGTGTGGGAATGTGCTGATAGCCAGACAATTCTATACAAGGCCCCCCCACAGGACCGGGCTGCACCCACCTCTTACACTTTTGGTACTATGTCCAGAGATCAAATCAATCAATTCTGTTGTCATCAAAGAAGTGATCTTCTTTGACTAATTAATGCCTATGTACCCCTTGCAGATAAGGTGTTTGGGCAGAGTTGTCAGACGGGTCTGGTTTATGAAGATGGAGCTAAGGATGTTGCCATGTCTGCATTGACAGGCATTAATGGTAGATTAGTGCTTACTTTCAAGACTGGTGCTAGTAGAATGCTCATTTGCCAATGACCTTTTTCTTATCTTTGTTTTGCAGCCACTATTTTTGCCTATGGTCAGACTAGCAGTGGCAAGACATTTACCATGAGAGGCGTGACAGAGAGTGCTGTTAGTGATTTATACAGGCACATAGAAAATGTGAGTTTTGTGCATCTTCTGAAACAACAAGTCTGTAAAGTCTGCTACATGTTTGTAAGACATAACCATTTCTGGCTTTTGTCTATTGCTTAGACTCCTGAGAGGGAATTTACTATCAAGATATCTGCTATGGAAATCTACAATGAGGATGTGAAGGATCTTTTAAAACCTGGCTCTGGTTCCCTTCGGCTGTTAGACGATCCTGAGGTTTGTTGGCTCAACAATACACTGTCCTTAAGAAATTCCCCTTCATGATGTAATGATCTTGTAAAAACATATTTTGGTTTCACAGAAAGGACCCATTGTGGATAAGTTGGATGAACAAGTTGCCAAGGACAAAGAACATCTGAGGCATCTAATCAGCATTTGTGAAGGTTATTACTATTTGTGAAGAAATATGTACTGTTAATTATGTGATATTTTGTTACTGATCTACCAAATAACTGCAGAACAAAGACAAGTTGGGGAGACTGCACTAAACGATGCTAGCTCACGCTCCCACCAAATCATTAAGCTGGTATATGAGAAAAACATTTCCTGTTTACATTAAACCTTTCAAAGGAAAATGTATTGAGCAAAGAAGTAATGTTTCTTTTGTGTATATATCTCTATGCAGACAGTGGAGAGTAGGCTCCGTGAGGTATCAGGCTGTGTCAAATCTTTTGTTGCCAGTCTAGTAAGCATACTGTCCTACTTTTAGTTTTGGCATGTGGTATGACGATTTTCGTTGTCCATGGTCGTAACGATTTGGTTTTTGCTTTGTTTGTAGAACTTTGTTGACCTTGCTGGAAGCGAACGGGCTGCACAAACACAAGCAATTGGTGCAAGATTGAAAGAAGGATCCCACATAAATCGCAGTTTGTTGACTTTGACTAAAGTCATCCGGAAGCTAAGGTCTGATTTTTTTTTGTAAAGGCACTTCTACATAGGAAATTTGGTCCACATGGCTTTAATAGCTTTTTCCCTGCATTCATTTGAAAACTAGTTCCCAAATTACTTAGATGCACTGTTTCTTTAGTCTTAACTCTAGCTATTTGTTGGATATGTAACAATCTCTCAAGTTAGTGTGGCAACTTAGCTACTAATGAATTTCATACAGAAGTGCTCAACTGAAGTGTAAATGAAATGCATCAGATGAACATATTTTTACAAAGGCATTTTATGAAGTGAAAGATGTTATTATGCACCTAGTTAGTCCAATTCCAACAATTTTGAGCGAGTTATTTTGTGTATATGAAAATTTTCTCTTTTGTTAAACATCTCATAGTAATAGATTCTCGGGTCTGTTGGCTAAATGACTGAAAGTTCAAACTATTGATGACTAATAAACAGTAGTTTTATCATATTGCAGGGTGATAAAACTCATCATATTAAACTATTACTGGATGGTTATTTCATTCAAATCAATTCATTTATGTTACCTACAATTTTTGGTTCTCATTGTACATTTAATTAGAATACCTCACAGGTTAGCAGCATGAACCATGGTAAATACTTAGATAACCACTAAAATGATATGGTTACTGCATTAAGTTCAGTTTGCTCCTCCACATGTTTTTCTAATGAACCTGACAAATATCTAAAAGATGCTACAAATTTGCATAAACTATCATTGATGCAGATAATTAGTACTTAAAGATGCTACAAATTATACCTGAGTTTCAGAAACTGTGCACCCCTTCAGCAATGCTTATAATTAGAAAGGTTATGTGGACTAGCAGTTAGCATCTGCATAGGTTTCTTAATTTTAACAGCTATGTCTGAGGAAAAGAGTTTTCATCCTTGTCGGAACTTCAAACAGACCAATTATTATTTATTTGAGGATTCTTAAATATAAATTTGGATTGCAGCTCGGAGAAAAGAAGTGGACACATACCATATCGGGATTCGAAGCTCACACGTATTTTGCAACTTTCTTTGGGTGGGAATGCAAGAACAGCCATTATCTGTACCATGAGCCCAGCCCTGACATACGTAGAACAATCTAGAAATACTTTATTCTTTGCAACCTGTGCCAAGGAGGTCACAAATACTGCAAAAGTTAATGTGGTAAGAGCTGTGACTATGAGGTTCTTTGTCACACCTTTTGGTTGTTGAAACCAACTTACCATTTCATTGTCCATACAGGTTGTATCTGACAAGCAACTTGTGAAGCAGCTTCAAATGGAAGTTGCTAGGTTACAAGCAGGACAAAGGACTGCCGACCATGCCTCCCCTTCTGAGATCCTCATAATGGAGAAGGACAGCAAAATTAAACAGGTAAGGTGGTCTCTGAGCAAGGATGAAATGCTTGCTTTTACCTTTTGAGGATTCACTGTATTTAATTTTGCAATTGGTCTAGTATAATAGAGTGAACCTTGCAGATGGAAATAGAAATGGAAGAACTCAGGAAAGAACGAGATAATGCACGTTCACAACTCGAAGAACTACGAAAGAAGATGGGTGACAAGCAAGTAAGATTTTTGCCTTTTTCCCATCAGGAACGTATTTCTTCTGCTGTTAACTAAATATTTTCCAAATCCATCATTTTTTTAGGGGTGGAATTCCTTTGACTCGCCACAAACGGCCCGAAAGTGCCTCACATTTTCTGGGTCACTACAGCCTAGTAGAATGGTCAAGATAAGGAATTCAATCAGGCAATCATCGACTGCTCCATTTATGCTAAAGCATGAAATTCGCAAGCTCGAGCAGCTACAGCAACAGCTTGAGGTTGAAGCGAACCGAGCTATTGAAGTATTGCACAAGGAGGTTGAGTGCCACAAACATGGCAACCAAGATGCAGCGGAAACTATTGCAAAACTTCAGGCAGAAATCAGGGAGATGCAGTCTGTGAGATCTCAGAACAGAGATGTTGAGATGATTACAGATGAAGGAAATGGGTCTGATCTGAAAGATGAAATTACCAGGCTGCATATGCAAGGCAGTGACATTGCTAAACTTGAGGCGAAACTAGAAAATGTACAGAGGTCTATCGACAAATTGGTCATGTCACTTCCAAATGCTGGCACGCAGTGTAATGAGTCGTCCACAAAGTCCAATGCGTCAAAAAAGAAGAGGAGGATGCTTCTTCCACTGGGCGTGAGCAACCTGAACAGACCAAATCTAGCACGAGCACCTTGCTCTCCTGACTCTTCTACCAGAACTTTGGAGCCAGAAGTTGAGAACAGAGCTCCAGACAGTCACACTGCGTCTCATGAGGATTCAGGAAAAGCTACTCCCGCCAAGAGTGAAGACACTGGAGATATATCGTCGCGTGATGAAGCGCCGCGCAACAGGGGATCCGGCTCAGTGAACATGAAAAAGATGCAGAGGATGTTCCAAAATGCTGCTGAAGAAAATGTAAGGAACATCAGGGATTACGTGACAGAGCTGAAGGAGCGGGTGGCGAAACTTCAGTACCAAAAGCAGCTGCTTGTCTGCCAGGTCCTGGTCTTGCGTTCAAATTCACTTGTTGGTCATTCTGGAGTTATTTTGTTTTTCCAGCTAAAATAGTTGCCTTGAAATGTTCTTACAGGTCTTGGAGTTGGAATCTAATGAAGGCAAACCAAATGACATGGAAGAAGATCCACAAGAGAATGCCGGATGTCTACAAGACGGTCCTGAGTCATGGGAGAGATTATTTAAGGCGCAGATGCAGCACATTATCCAGCTTTGGGATATCTGTTACGTATCGATCATACACAGGACCCAGTTCTATCGGCTATTCAGGGGGGACACGGCAGACCAGATATACATCGAAGTCGAAGTCCGAAGACTGTTGTGGTTGCAGCAGCATTTGGCTGAGGTCGGTGATGCAAGCCCTGCTGCACCTGGTGACGAGCATGCAGTTTCTCGAGCCTCAAGGTAAATATGTTGCCTGTCATCTTTTTTTCTTTCTGTTTTACAGATTATGTTGGTTAACTCTAGAAGCAAGAAAGTAGAGTGGAATAGTACTAGAAAAGAGAGATGTTGTCGAAACCCTACTGCGATGAGCTTTAGTCATTTCAGTTAGCTATCATTCAACAACCATAACCTTGTCTATGATTTATGCACATATTTCGTCATGTTCATATTTGTGTGCTAGTTAGCCATTATTCAACAACCACAACCTTTTCTATGATTATGCACAGATTTCGTCATGTTCATACGTCTGTGCTAGTTCACCATCATTCAACAACCACAACCTTTTCTCTGATTATGAACATATTTCGTCGTCATGTTCATACGTCTCTGCTAGTTAGGCATCAGTCTTTTTTTTAAGTTGTAGTTAGCCATGAGTTAATATGCACGTCCTTGTCTGTGATGTAAACACGATCAGTCCAAGTCAAAATGTTTCATCAGTCGTCACTGAATGTCACAAACCATTTAGCTCCAAATGGCTCAGCTTTCGTTCATTTTTGCACAATTGCAGCATCAAGGCGCTGAGGAACGAGCGGGAGTTTCTGGCGAGGCGGATGGGGTCCAAGATGACGGAGGAGGAGCGGGAGCGGCTGTTCATCAAGTGGCGGGTGCCCCTGGAGGCGAAGCAGCGGAAGCTGCAGCTGGCGAGCAAGCTGTGGACGGACCCGGACGACGAGGCGCACATCGAGGAGAGCGCCGACATCGTGGCCCGGCTGGTGGGCTTCTGCGAGGGCGGCAACGTGAGCAAGGAGATGTTCGAGCTCAACTTCGCGTCGCCGGCGACCAAGAAGCCGTGGCTGACGGCGGGCTGGCACCCCATTTCCAACATGATCACGGAGAGGGCTCAGCTCTGGTGACGAGCTCGGCTCCGTCAGGCTGGCCATTGCCGGTGAGGGGAAACGGGCGTAGATCTCGTCGTGTCCATGCTCCGGACATGATGGCCTGCTCTTGTTCGAGTAAGGATGGATGGAGGATGGTGTAGATATTGATGAATTTTCGGGAGAGGTTATAAAAAGTGATGCAAAAGTATTCGTTTGGCTACCTCTATCTGTCTTCGTTCTGCCAAACATAACCCATCCGGGCCGCATCGAGCTGCTGCGCTCGCTGCATTTGGCATGGACCTTTTGCCTCGAAAATAAATAAAATTGGCATGGACCTCCATCACATACTGCCTGCCCGCTGTGCGACCGGTACTGCCTCTGCCTGCCCGTCTCTTCTCGATGGAGGGGGTCTGGACTGTCAAGCATTGTTTCCTGTAATTAGCAGTGATCATTGCCGCCCGCCCGGATCCCAGGCTATTTCCGTGCCACTTTGTGGCACCGGACCCCTTGTGCTTGTTTGCTTTTCCACTTCTTCCCAATACATCGACCAGCAAAGCTTCTGGATGCTGAAAAAAACCCTAAAATATCGTCTGATTGAGAGGGTGACACTGTGCATATTTCTTCGATGAACAAAAGAAAGAGACACGCTTGACTAAGCTCGTCATCAGTTATTAAGAAAAGAGAAATACAGCCAACCAAGATAAGACAGCAGCTTAAAATATCGTTTGATTAAGAGAGCACCATTTTGCGGATATTTTCCTGGGATGAATGGGCAAAAGAAAGAGACATGCTTGACTATGCGCGTCTGTCACTTAAGAAAGAAAAATACAACCAAGATAAGATAGCAGCTCAGTCGCCGCTACAAAATCACACCTCGCACAGGCTGTCAGAATCCTGTAGAGGATTGAAGGCGAGAGAGAGGGAGAAAAAGAAAACAGGAATCATTTCGCCGCTGGATGAGACCGAAGCAGCCAGGCAGGGAAACAGTATTATAAGAAGAAGGGACAATTGTAGGGCAGGAAAATTTAAAAGTTTACATCACTGAGTATTATAAGAAGTTATTTGGGCCTCCGGAGGATAATTTCGTCTCGCTTGATGAGTCGCGGAACGAGGATATCCCACAGTTGGCTTTAGATGAAAATGATATCTTAACAGCCCCATTTTCCGAGAAAGAGGTGTTCGAAGCTATTGCTCAGATGAAGCGTAACTCTGCTCTAGGGCCGGATGGATTCCCGGTGGAGTTCTATAAGAGATGCTGGCATATTATTAAAGGAGATTTGCTTCCGATGTTCCACGACTTATTCGTTGGACAGCTTCAATTGTTTCGTCTGAATTTTGGAACTATTACTTTGTCGCCAAAGAAGACAGAGGCGGTCCGAATTGAGCAGTTTAGGCCCATCTCTCTTCTGAATGTAAGTTTCAAAATCTTCACCAAGGTTGAGACTAATAGACTCACACAGATTACGCATTCTGTGGTGCAGCCTTCCCAAACTGCTTTCATGCCAGATAGGAACATCCTTGAAGGGGTGGTGGTCCTGCATGAAACGCTCCATGAAATTCATACGAAAAAACTAGATGAGGTGGTTTTCAAAGTGGATTTCGAAAAAGTGTACGATAAAGTCAAATGGCCATTCCTTCAACAGGCGTTGAGGATGAAAGGTTTTGATCCCGCTTGGCGTCGTCAGATAGAATCTTTTACGCAACAAGGAGTGTTGGAATCAAAATGAATGATGACATAGGTCGTTATTTCCAAACACATAAGGGCCTGAGACAAGGAGATCCAATGTCACCTATTTTGTTCAACATTGTAGCTGACATGTTGACAATTCTAATAGGGAGGGCTAAGGATGCAAGACAAGTAGGTAGCCTGGTACCTCATCTAATGGATGGAGGTGTATCTGTCCTACAGTACGCTGATGATACTATCATCTTTATGGAGCATGACTTGGCGAAGGCGAGAAACATGAAGTTGGTGTTATGCTTGTTCGAACAGTTGTCTGGTCTGAAAATTAATTTCCACAAGAATGAATTGTTCTGCTTTGGTAGAGCCAAGGAAGAACAAGAGGCATATAAGCAACTGTTCGGGTGTGAATTGGGGGCATTACCTTTTACGTATTTAGATATACCCATTCACCACCGTAAGCTAACAAATAGCGAATTAAAGTGCATTGAGGATCGTTTTGAGAAGAAATTGGGATGTTGGAAAGGCAAACTGATGTCATATGGAGGCCGGTTAGTTCTTATTAACTCGGTGCTCACTAGTATGCCCATGTTCCTTTTGTCTTTTTCGAAGTACCAGTGGGTGTTTGGAAAAGACTCGATTTCTATCGATCTCGTTTCTTCTGGCAAAGCGATGAGTTGAAGAGAAAGTATAGATTAGCTAAATGGAACATTATTTGTCGACCTAAGGACCAAGGGGGTCTAGGGATCGAAAATCTGGAGGTTAAGAACAAATGTCTCCTCAATAAATGGCTATATAAGCTCTCGCGAGAGACCGACGCCACTTGGGCCCAGATTCTGCGTAATAAGTACCTTCATTCCAAGACCTTATCCCAGGTAACGGTGAGGCTGACGGATTCGCCTTTTTGGAAAGGCCTGATGCGAGTTAAGTCGCTATTCTTTAACCGGACCAAGGTGGTTATCGGTAAAGGTACGTCTACAAGGTTCTGGGAGGATACCTGGCTAGGGGATACGCCATTGGCGGTTCAGTATCCTTCTCTCTATCGTATTGTTCAACGAAGAGATGCGACCGTTCGGACGGTGTGTCAGTCCACGCCTCTTAATATAAGCTTCAGGAGAGCTTTAGCCGGTAACCGTTGGGAAGTTTGGCTCCATTTTGTGAGAAGACTGATGGAGGTTCAAATTTCTCAGCGCCCAGATCGGTTATGTTGGAAGCTTACGACGAATGGAGTTTTCACAGTTAAATCTATGTACGTGGATATCATTAACTCTAGTTCTATTCCAAAGTCGAAACATGTATGGCAAGTCAAAGTCCCTTTGAGAGTTAAAGTGTTCATGTGGTTTGTGCATAAACAAGTCATTTTAACTAAGAACAACTTGATTAAACGCAACTGAAATGGATCTAGTCGGTGTAGCTTTTGTGATACAGATGAAACTATTAAACACCTCTTTCTCGATTGTCCTATGGCAAAAAAAATTATGGCAGTCAGTGACAATAGCCTTTAATATTACTCCTCCACAGAATATTAATACGTTATTTGGAACGTGGTTGGATGGGATTGAGCCCCATACAACGAGACACATCCGTGTTGGAGTATGTGCGTTATTATGGGCTATGTGGAATTGCAGAAATGATTTAGTCTTTAACAGAACATCCAACACATTTTTTTGCAGGTTATATTCTGAGCCATTGCATTGATCCGTATGTGGTCATTACTCACTCCGACGGAGGCCAGTGAGCGTTTGGTTACTGGATCTATCCGATGGAAGATGGTCGCACGGGATATCTTCAGCCGGTTTGGATGGCGGTCATGTAATAGGATAGGCAATTAGTTTTTCTATCTTTCTCTTGCCGGCCGGCTGTGGCATTTGTTTTGCTTCTTCAGCGCTCTGTGAGCGGCTTTTTGTGAGACTTGTAGACTTGTGTCGAACCTATTTGCTTTTTTAATAAAGGTGGTCGTATGCATCTTTCCGATGCAGAGACCGAGGAAGTCCCCCTTTTCAAAAAAAATAGGAAACGGTAATCCAATTATCCAGAGAAGAGGAGAGGAGAGAAGAGGAGAGGGGGCTCGAACCGTCAACGGATGGTGATGCCCATTTGCTGCTGCGTAGGCCATGCATATTGATTAGTACCAGTATCATGCTGGACGATGATGCCTTTGTAGCGTTGCGATCATGGCGATGAGGACGACACGCACGCCCATGCCTATCCGTAGCGCCGGAGACCAGACCGGACCGGACCTCCCCTCCCTCTGGGTCCGCTGTTTGCCCACCCACCACTTTTTTTGGGGGGGTTCGTGCTCTGGCTAATCATGGGACACTACCTGCTATAATCGTATTCGGTCGTTGCCCACCATAGCACTAACCCTTTAGTTTGTTTTGTTGAGATGACCGAAGCACTAACTTTGAATATGGTGGAACCATATTTCTTCTTCCTCTTTTTGTTGGAAAGTCTCGTCTTTTCCCCTGCTAGAAAATTTGGGGTCTTTTGGTCGCCGAAAGTTCCTAGGTATGTTCACATAAGACGGTTCAGTTTCCAACATGGTCGGAAAAATGTCTCGTGTTATGAACAAACATTCTAATTCTCATATGGATTTGCTACTCATCTGTCCCTTAATATAGGACGGCGATAGTTGCCACACGTGTGGTATATTCGATATGCATCCACATATCATGTGTGATGTGAGCAGGAGGCAGCCTACGCGGGCTGTGTGTGGGCGGACATTAGAATTATCCACACGTGTGTGCGCGGCTATTTCGTGCCACAAGCCCAACAAGTTTACTTATCTCACCCCGCGCGTGTGGCATGAAGCAAAAATGCTCACATGTTCTGGCGCAGCTACGTTAGGTACCCGCGAGATGATGATTTAGTTGTCATCCTGGTTGACAGATGTAGTTATCCGGGATGGCAAGTGTAGTTGTAAAAGTATGACAACTCTGTCTGTTTTGGTTAACTATATTTGCCATGTCTAATTTATGGTAGTTGTCGCATGTAATTAAACCGTAGTTGCCGTGTGTGATTAACTACTTGCCACATATGGTCAGACAGTAGTTGCCATGTGTATTTACCTAGTTGCCATGTGTGTTTACCTAGTTGTCACGTGTGGCCCAACCATAATTGCCATGTATGGTTAATCACAGATGCCATGTGTGTTTATCTGGTTGCCACGTACGCGCAACTGCAGTTGCCGTCTAGCAAAGAATCACATTTGCCATGTGTGTTTACCTAGTTGCTACGTTCGCGTAACTGCAATTGCCATCCACAACGTAGGAGTGTCGTGTGGGCGAAAAAAGCAGTTCGCCTACACGCGCATGAACTAGGTGGTGGCTGTGTGGGCAGAAACTAGTTCACCCACACAGCGCAGCTGGCAAACAGCGTGGTGCGACCGTGTGGGAAAACTCTCCAACACCCACACATCAAGCCCATCCTACGCGGCATGCAAATTCTGCCTCAATATGTCAAAATTCGTGCAAACTGCACTGGACGATAATCCATGCGTGTGGACGAGTTGTAAAACCGCCACACGTGTGGGCGTTGATGTTTCCGTTAATATAAGATGTTTGGTATTTTTTATGTATCCAAAATCAGTTTTACTAAAGTATATCTAAGTATGATTACACATTTAAGTCATATGTCATTGATTTTTAGATAAGATTTGCACAGACATTTTTTTTGTCTTTTTTATTTTCTTTCTAGTTTGATTAAGTCACTTAGATGGGAATAACGATATGCGCTAAACAGATTCTTCAAAAATAGTTTTTAGAATCTGGTTGAAAATAGTACTTCCTCCGTCCCATAATATAAGAACATTTTTATCACTACACTAATGTCAAAAACGTTCTTATATTATGAGACAGAGAGAGTAGTTTTTAAGGTTGATCGTTTGCTGGGAGAACTCTGCTGAAGACATTCTTCACTAATATCATTATGACTTTTGAAATTATGTGCGATAGCAATAACAGAAGACATTCTTCACTAATATCATTATGACTTTTGAAATTATGTGCGATAGCAATAACAGACCAAATATGATGAGTAGTGAGGTCCTGAGCTAAGCTTTGGCTAAACCAAATATTCCCTCCGTTCCGAATTACTTGTTGTAGGTATAGATGTATCTAGATGTATTTTAGTTCTAGATATATTCATTTCTATGATAAGTAATTTAGAACGGGAGAGTAAATTCTAATTCTGTAATGTCTTTTAAATCCTTTAGATAGGATGGATGAGGATCACCAGTAACGATGGATAAGCTATGGACCTGGGGTGTGCGCAAGCGAGGATGCAAGGCGGTCAAATTCCCCTTGTTCAGGACGGACCCGATAGAGAGAGAACGCAAGAATCTCCTCCAGCTATGTAAATGAGCAGAGTCTGCGCCATTTCCTCTACGATCGAAATACACTCTGAATTGCGAACGGGACTTGAAGCAGGAAAGCACGGATTTGGGTTAAATTTGAGGACAATCAAGGAGGCAGAGGAAGAGCTGAAAAAATGACTGGTTGCAAAAAGTAAAACCCGGCAGCTGTTTTGTATGTGGCCTCATTCTTTTTATGATTTGATTGGGGCGAAAAAATTAGGTCAGTTCAATTTTCAAATGAGTCGGTATCGCTTGGCCTGTTGCTGAGACGGAGTAGCTGGGAAGCGAGGCCAAGTACGGTGTACTCCAGCTCAACAAAACAAAATACGTACGAAATACGGTCTACTCGGATATTTGTTGCTGTTGTCGTCGTCGTCATGATCCAGCTGCTTCTCTAGTCAACATCTGCCTACATGTCCCATATGAGCGCATGTGCCTCCACAGTACACTCGGCTACTGCTCGACATGGACAGCCATCATCATCAGAATTCAGAAAGCGCTGCTAGTAGTATTACTGCATGGTAAAATGTAAGTATTATCTGCAAAACTAACAGTAACAGTGCTTCTTCTCGGTGCCGCACAGCACTCAGATCTCATGGATTTGGCGGCATGAAATCGCCGAGATGTGTCCATCCATTCCATAGATCTTGTTCACAGGATTATACAGTTCCTCAATCGTACTATCATACACTGTAGGAAATATGTACAATTTGCTTCCTTTTTGGTGGCCTCAAAATGGCTCAAGGAGATGCGGAGGGGAAAGAGCGGCGGGCGGAGGAGGCATCAAGAACCTGGCTGCGGTTTCGCCGGCCGCGGCGTGCTGCTCTCGCCGCCGGCCTGCGCGGGGCCCATCTCCAGGTCGCGGCCTGCCTGCGGCGGCGGTGGTGGCGGGGGCGGGGACGTCCCGCCGCCGCAGCCGAGCAGCCGCCGGAGGGCCGCCACTCTGGCCGCCTCGACCACGGCCGCGACGCCGGCGATCGGGCCCTGGGAAGGCTGCGGCGGCACCGGCTGCCGCGGCGTGCCGCCGGTTGCCACGGCGTCCTGGGAGCCGAAGAAGAGCACGTTGGTGGGGAAGATGGGCGACTCAGGATCGGCCTCGGGGGGCTGCACGGTGGGCGCCTCGTCGGCGACCGCGCACCGGCAGACCGGGCAGGTGGAGTGCGAGCGGAGCCACATGTCGACGCACTCGACGTGGAACGAGTGGCCGCACCGCGGCAGCAGGCGCGCGGCCTCCCCGGCGGCGAGCTCCGTGATGCAGACGGCGCAGTCGGCCGCGGGGTCCCCCTGGGCGACCTCCCTGCGCGGCAGCGCCACGATGGCCGTCTCGTCCAGGCCCCGCCCGTGGCAGGGCCCCCCGAAGACGAACCGCGGCCCCCGGCCCCTGCCGTCCGCTCCCCCGCCGCCGCCGATTGCGGGCGCGGCGCCCCGGTAGCGCTTGGCGCAGAGGAAGAGGTAGAAGCAGACGACGAAGGTGATGAAGATGGCGGCCGCCGCGGCCAGCATGGTCGCCGCCGCCGCCACGGATGTCCCCGTCACCGACATCGATCCGTCCTCGCCCCCCAAATCGCGCCTTCTTCTGCTCCTCCCGACGACCCTCTCTTCCCCAGCCGTGCGTTCTCGGCTGGGAATTGGGGGGGGTTTGCTTGCAAGAGATTTGTGTGTGTGTGTGTGTGTGTGTGTCTGAGAAGTGGATTTGGGCCGAACAGGCGAGGGGTGTTATACTACTAGCACATAGTCGCCGCGCTCCTCTGTGAGCCTTTTTATATAAAGAAACTATATAGAAAATGTGAGCCTTTTATTTATTTATATAGTATTTTAACAGAGAAATGTAAGCTTTTGATGAATATATATCACAGTTTTAAATAGCCGGCTATATCTCCGCTATAGCCTGCTATAACCTTTTTAGCAGGGTGCCTGAGGGAGTCCTGGATTAGTGGGTCTCCGGACAGCCGGATTATATCCTTTGGCCGGACTGTTGGACTATGAAGATACAAGGTTGAAGACTTCGTCTCGTGTCCGGATGGGACTCTACTTGGCGTGGAAGGCAAGCTAGGCAATACAGATATGGATATCTCCTCCTTTGTAACCGACCTTGTGTAACCCTAACCCTCTCCGGTGTCTATATAAACCGGAGGGTTTTAGTCCGTAGGACGACATACAATCATACCATATGCTAGCTTCTAGGGTTTAGCCTCTCTGATCTCGTGGTAGATCTACTCTTGTACTACCCATATCATCAATATTAATCAAGCAGGACGTAGGGTTTTACCTCCATCAAGAGGGCCCGAACCTGGGTAAAACATTGTGTCCCCTGCCTCCTGTTACTATCCGGCCTAGACGCACAGTTCGGGACCCCCTACCCGAGATCCGCCGGTTTTGACACCGACATTGGTGCTTTCATTGGGAGTTCCTCTGTGTCGTTGCCATTAGGCTTGATGGCTCCTACTATTATCGATAGCGATGCAGTTCAGGGTGAGACTTTTCTCCCCGGACAGATCTTAGTGTTCGGTGGCTTTGCACCGCGGGCCAATTCGCTTGGCCATCTAGAGCAGATTGAAAGTTACGGCCCTGGCCACCAGGTCAGATTTGGAAGCTTAAACTACACGGCCGATATCCATGGAGATTTGATCTTCGACGGATTCGAACATCTGCCTTGTGTGCCACGCGGTCACGATGAGTATGACTTAGGTCTCCCATCGGACAGTGTTAAGCAGATCGCACCGGCAGCCGTTCCGACCCTCAATTCGGAGCCAGTTGCGCCTTCCGCGGACGGGTGGATGGACCCCGCCACGGAGGCCTTACCCTCAGCGGCGATCGAGCCGAACATCGACTTTACCTTGCACGAGAGCCGTGTTGTTAAACTACCGGATCCTTCTCCGGCCACGGACTCCGAACCGCCTGCGCTCGTTCCTATCGAATCTGATTGGGCGCCGATTATGAAATTTACCTCCGTGGATATTTTTCAGCACTCGCCCTTTGGCGACATACTGAACTGTTAAGGTCTCTCTCCTTATCGGGCGGAGGATCCTGTCCGAACTATGTCCGGCAGGACTGGGATGCGGACGACGAAGAAATTCGCGACCCACCCACCACCCACTTAGTAGCCACTGTCGATGACTTAACCGACATGCTCGACTTCGACTCCGAAAACATCGACGGTATGGACGACGATGCGAGAGACAAAGAGGAACCACTGACCATAGGGCACTGGACGTCCACCTCATCACATGACGTATACATGGTGGACACACCAAAGAAAAACGACGACGAGGAACGGAAGGACGCAACGAAGGGCTGTCCCCTCGAGAAGCAGTCAAAGCGGCGGCGTAAGCGCCGCCCCAAATCCCGCCTTGACAGAAATAATGATCATATAGACCCAGTGTTAGAGCAGGGCGAACCACTGCCGGACCACGGCAGCGCGGAGAATCAAACCGAACAAACCAACTCTGTCAAGGATAATAGTCCGGAGGACGTAACACCGGACAAACGCCCGGAGCAACAAAATGCCCATCAAAGGCTTGTTGCCACCGCAAGGAGTCTAAAAAGGCAGAAGCAAAGGCTCAAGGCGGCGCAAGACACGCTCCAAATCAGATGGAGTAAAGTACTCAACACAGCAGCGAAGTATGGCGGTAATCGCCTCAACAAGAGCTACCCGAAGCGGAAGTTGCTACCTGAATTCGATGAGGATGCCTTAGATCCCCCGCAACCAAAAATTAAAACGGCCACCCGACCGGATAGATGACCTCACGGCCAACATGGAGCGATAAGCAACGCCGCACAGAAGCCAATACGCGATCCACACAAGTGCTCGCATCAAAAGAACGGAGCAACTAGATCCATCTATGGACTGCACAAGCGCACTCCAGCACACGATGCAACACACCAAACATCCAAACACCACGACACGCCCAGATACAGGGGCGCCGCACACCCCCTATGTTTCACCGATGAGTGCTGGACCATGAATTTCCAGAGGGATTCAAACCCGTAAACATAGAGGCATACGACGAAACAACAGACCCTAGGGTCTAGATTGAGGACTATATCCTCCACATCCATATGGCTCGAGGAGACGATCTCCACGCCATTAAATACTTACCCCTTAAACTCAAAGGGCCAGCTCGGCACTGGCTTACAAGCCTCCCCGAAAACTCCATTGGAAGCTGGGAAGAGCTCGAAGACGCTTTTCGGGCAAATTTTCAAGGGACTTATGTTCGACCTCCGGACGCGGACGATTTGAGTCATATAACTCAACAGCCCGGAGAGTCAGCCCGAAAGCTTTGGAACAGGTTTCTTACTAAAAAGAACCAAATAGTCGACTGTCCGGACGCAGAAGCCTTGGCAGGTTTTAAGTATAGTGTCCGTGACGAATGGCTTGCCAGACACCTCGGCCAAGAAAAGCCGAGAACAATGGTAGCATTAACAAGCCTCATGACCTGCTTTTGCGTGGGTGAGGATAGCTGGCTAGCCAGATGTAGCACCAGCGACCCCAGTACATCCTAAGCTAGAGATGGAAACGGAAAATCACAACGCAACAATAATAACAAACGCCGGAATAAAGACGACATCATGAAGAGCACGGTAGTAAACGTCGGATTCAAAAGCTCTCGGCCAAGTCAGCAAAAGCCGCCCTCTAAAGGCGCCAGAGACGAACTGTCCAGCCTAAACAAAATTCTGGACCAAGTATGTCAGATCCATAGCACCCCTGGTAAACCCGCTAATCATACCCACAGAGAATGTTGGGTCTTCAAGCAGTCCGGCAAGCTCAACGCGGTACACAAGGGGGAGGATACACCAAGCGAATACGAGGATGAGCCTCTCAAGCAAGACACTGGGGAACAAAAGAAGTTTCCACCAGAAGTCAAAACAGTCAACATGTTACACGTGATCAAGGGAAGCAAAGCGGCACTCCCAGAGAGACATGCCCAAGGGCCTATGACAGCGAAGTCCTACCACTGGTCGTCTCAAACGATCACTTTCGACCATCGTGATTACTCAGCAAGTATCCGGCGTGCAGGATGGGCTGCCCTGGTATTAGACCCAATAATTCATGGATACCACTTTACACGAGTCCTGATGGACGGTGGCAGCAGTTTAAACCTGATATACTAGGATACAATCCACGAAATGGGGATAGACCCAACAAAAATCCGCCATAGAAACACTACCTTTAAAGGAGTAACGCCAGGCCCAGGGGCTCACTGCACGGGCTCCCTGCTACTAAAAGTTATATTCGGCTTTCCCGATAACTTCCGTAGCGAACATTTAACCTTCCACATTGCTCCGTTCCAAAGTGGTTATCAAGCACTACTTGGACGCGAAGCTTTTGCTCGCTTTAATGCAATACCGCATTACGCTTCCCTCACGCTCAAGATGCCCGGTCCATGTGGCATCATTACAGTGAACGGAAATATCGAGCGATCTTTGCGCGCCGAAAAGAATGCGATTGCCTTAGCAGCCGCACACTAAAAACGGCCTCACAAACTAAATCATTCGATAGGTCGTCAAGACCACGGACATGGTTAGACGAGTCCGGCGCAGCTATATGTAATTCATACCGGATTGAGGGCCACACCCCTATTACAAATACAAGGGGCTCAACGCGCGCAGACAAATGGCAATTTTTTACTCATTTTTAATTATACATGGTTTCTTTAAAAAACCACCTTTGTGCACGACAACTTTTTCACCTAAGTTCCTCTTTTTTACAGATGACCATCGTGCTACACCCGTCTAGGATACGGCACAACGGAGACACAGGCGCAGACGTGTAGCAGGGACCCGCTCCAAGGATTCTTTTTAGATTAAGACCCTGCGTAAACTTTTTTTACTGTCTCTTGTTGATACACATCCCTCGAATTCTCAGTACAATTGAGAAGGATGCTGACGTCTTGGCATGTGGCCACGTCAGAATAATGCACGTACCTGGACACAAGGGGCTTCTTACAAAGGGCACTATTTAGGCCCGGTTTATACCATAAAGACCGAATACCTTAGGGAGTGTTCGGCGTCGCGAGTTTGGCCTTATATGCATCAACTCCGAATCATTGTCTTTGGTCAAATGTTGGGTTTGCCCGGCTCCTGTGTTTTGGTACCTTACGTTTCGCTTTATCGGCTAAGGCAGCACCAGGAGAACTACTGCGATTGTGCCCTGGTTCATCCAGACGAGCACCTCAATAGAGAAAGCTGAAAACTGACTATCATGATATAGCGTGAGACTGGTCAACCACTCGATGACCTATTGGAATGTTAGAATTCCTCTGCCTTAACGAAGGGCCGTTTTTCGACCAGGCATGTACGCACCTCGAGATTGGGAGAGTGCGGAGCCACCAGGGGCTATCTAGTAGCCCCACTGTCAAACTCCTATGTCTAAGTGAAAGTGTTAAAGCTTATAGTCCGGTTGCCTCGTTCGCTGCGCTATCACCTCCTTAATAGGACCAAGACGTTGAGTTAAGTGTGAACACGCGTCTTTTGTGGGCACCTCCGCATTATATGCGTGAGGGTTGAAGCCGACGACTGCAATCTTTCAGGTTATATACATATATACATAAACGGCCGCACAAGAGGCATCATATTACTTTCTGGCAAAAGTATAAATACAACCTTACTATATTTCATAAAAACATTGTGTTTACAATGGCAATACATGTCACTCAAACATAATATTTTCGAGCACTGGGACTCTATCAAACGAGCACCCTCAAGAACCTCTTCAAAATAGTGCTCGGCAGCTACTCGGCCTATGGCCGAACCTTGCTCCGCAACAGTGGTAGCATCCATCTCCGCCCAGTATGCCTTGACACGGGCAAAGGCCATCCGCGAGCCTTCTATGCACGCCGACCTCTTCATCGTGTTGATGCGTGACACCGCACCAAGGAACTGCTGCACTAAGCTGAAATATCTGTTCGGCTTCGGCTTCTCCGGCCACAAATGATCTACAACGGACCTCATGGCGAGTCCGGACAACCTATTAAGTTCGGCCCATTCGGCTAGCTGATCAGTCAAGGGAAGCGGACGCTCTGGAACGATAAATTGCGACCAAAACAGCTTGTCTACTTCACGATCTGACTGATCTCGGAAGTATTCGACCGCGTCGACAGCGCTTGCCGCCAAGTCCATATATGCGTCTGCCGAACTCCATAGCCGATCCAAAGGGGCATACCACGGATCTTCGAACTTCCTCTGCAGCAGAAAGGGCTTCCCAGCCGCAATATCCCTGGCTTCCCGCAGCTCCTCCTTCTTCGCCCTCATAGCAGAGCGAGTGTCTTTGGTCGCCATCGTGGCCTTCTCAAGGTCCGCTGCCTTCACTCGGTTCTCTTCTTCAAGGAACTGGCAACGGTCGGCAGTGCCTTTTAATTCTACGGCAATGTTGGCCATCTTTTCTTTGCTTTTGCAATGGGCAGCCTTCTCGGCTCTTAACTCTTCGGCCGCCTTCAAAGCAGCCGCATTACTAACCCTCGCTTGTTCCTTGGCTCGGGCGAGTTCCGCCCGAAGGGTCTCCACGGTGGCAGCTCCGTCTGCAGTCACAACACATTAAATATACTGGCATCATGCTACTCTTATTATGTGACATTCACCAGAAAACATTACTTACCCTGTGATTCATCAAGCCGCTTGTTAACAAGCTCAATGTCGACGTCTGCCGCATCCAGTTGCCGCTTTAATTCGGCAAACTCACTAGTCCGGCTAGCCACCGGAGCTTCCACCACCTGCACATAAAGGCAGTCTGGTTATTGCCTGGGACTATGATCCTCTGTTCGCCGCCGTTCTCGATGACAACCAGAGTCTCAGGGGCTACTATCTACACAGGGCAGACCTAACATGTGCGGTACTATCAAATATCATTTCACGTACCTCAAAGCCTGTCAGTAGACTCATAAAGGCTTCATGTAATCCGCTTTCGGTGGACGAAATTCTTTCCATCACCGTACCCATTAGCGTGCGGTGTTCTTCTGAGATGGCCGCTCGCTCCAACAGCTCCCTCAGAACGTCCGACCGCATACCAGACGGTGCTGGACTCTTTTGTTTGCTCTCTTCGAGAGCCGGACGTCGGGGACTTCGGGTGACTATGGGATTATCTTCTGGCCTCACCGGATCCGGAGAGGCCCTCCGTGACGACACTTCGGGGTCGTCCGCTTCTTGAGCGGAGGAGTCCGGGGAGGCATTTCGCTCTCCATCATCTCCGGAAGAAGATCCCCCGAAGACGAGCTCAGCTGAGAAGGGCTAAGACCCAAACTGCATGATATATGCGGCGGTTATTCTCCTCAGAGGAAAGGTAGTATACCTTCACTATGAAAGTATTTTTTTGAATCACTTACGACTCGTTGGAGGGCTGATCCTCCCGCGGACTTTGTGTGGCAAGAGCACCCCTCGAGGCAGGACCCTCTGTTGGAGACTTCTTCTCTCGTTTGGAGGCCTCGGCTTCTAGATCCTCAGAAGCGGTCTTCTTCCTCCCCCGGTTATCCTCCTTTATGGAGGCGCTCATTCCCTCGGTTGGAACTGGCAGCGATGGGGGCCCGCTTTCGCCCATATTATTCCCTCCTGTATCTTCCTTCGAGGGCTCCGGGCAAGGTGCGAGCTCGAGCATCTTTTCCAGCACCGGATTTTCCAAACCCTCAGGGAGGGGGGCTGAACACCGAATCATCTTCGCTTCTGTTAGCCAGTCCTGGTCAAAGAGCGATTTCTCAGAGATGACGTCATGATGAATAAAATACGGTGTGTTCGGCTAGAGGATTACTTACTTGTTCGGCGGCGCGGTTACTACTCAGGCCCACGTCCTCGGTAGTATCCGGACACTCTATTTGAGGTCCGAAGAATGACTTGTACATTTCCTCGTGCGTTAGGCCGGGGAAACTTTGAATAGCACACGGTCCTTTTGGGTTGAACTCCCATAAGCGAAGGGGCCGGCGTTTGCAGGGCTGGACTCGACGGACCAGCATAACTTGCACTACCACAACCAAATTAAAATCTCCCTCGAAGAGATCTTGAATGCGGCTTTGCAGTATAGGCACGTCCTTGGCTGGACCCCAGCTCAGTCCTCTGCTAATCCATGACATCAGTTGTGGTGGGGGGCCCGAGCGGGAAGCGGGGGCAGCCGCCCACTTGGCACTTCTGGGAGCCGTGATGTAAAACCACTCCCGTTGCCATAATCCGGACACCTCTGGAAAGGAACCTTTCGGCCACGGAGCTCCTGCCATCTTGCTTATTGACGTGCCTCCGCACGCTGCATGTTGCCCCTCGATCATCTTCGGCTTCACTTCAAAGGTCTTGAGCCATAGGCCGAAGTGAGGGGTAATGCGGAAGAAGGCCTCACACACGACAATAAATGTCGAGATGTGGAGAAAGGAGTCCGGAGCTAGATCATAGAAATCTAGCCCGTAATAGAACATCAAACCCCTGACGAAGGGATCCAGAGTGAGGCCTAGGCCTCGAAGGAAGTGGGAGACGACCACGACGTTCTTGTTGGGTTCGGGAGTGGGGACGACCTACCCTCGAGCAGGCAGCCGATGCGAAACCTCGGCGGTCAGGTATCTGGCCTCCCTCAACTTCTTGATGTCCTCTTCCGTGACGGAGGAGGGCATCCATCGGCCTTGAAGGCTGGATCCGGACATGATTGAAGATCCGGAGCACCTGACCTAGGCTTTGGGTGTTAGAACTCGAGGCGGGGGAGGGGTTCGATTGAGCACGAGAGGGAAAAAGCGAAAAACTTGTCCCTTTATAAAGAGGGTGAATATCAAGCGTCCTCACCGTGGCCGTTTGGACTTGCCTATAATCTAGGAGTCCTAGACATGGTTGGGTTACCCACGACCGTATTAATGAGAATCCCATAATTGGGGAACACGATCTTTGCTTTGACAAGACGTGTCAAGAAATCTCCTCCCGTTATGTGTGGAGCTGGTTAAAGAAAAACGGTTCGAATAAGCACCGGGCCATGGCATAATGTCATGTTGCCAAAACGTGTCAGCAGATTAAGATTTGTGGAAATATTATTCTCTACGGTGGTAGGTGGAACTTATTTTGCAGGGTCGGACACTATCCTTGTATTCAAATTCTTCTGTGATATATTCGGAGAAGGAACCCACCTTGCAATGCCGAAGACAATACTGCGCGCCGGACTGTAAGTGCATCTAGTTCCCCTTAGTGATTTTGGTGTATTGAAGACTTATAGGTTAAGGGACTAATGCGTTTGTGAGTGTACACAGGTCTATAAGTCTATGAGGAGTTTGATATTTACAGGAAAAGTCGACCCCTAAAAATGAATATCTTCGACTGAAGATTTTGGTATTTCTGAAGACTTTCATGAAGACTTTGAAAGTGAAGAAAATGGTGTGACCATGAAGACTTGGTATTCATTCGAGGAATATGAAGCGTGAAGACTTTTGTTTTCGTAGTTTCATTTTCTATTTCTTGAGTCATAGGAAACACCATACTGTTAAAGGGGGTCGAGGAAATACTAAGGAAAAATTTCCATGTGATGCTCAACTCAAAATTCTACACCTACCAATCCCTTCGAGTGAAGCCATTGGAAATCTCATATAGTTCAGGCAATTTCTTCAGTGACAGAGACGAGGTTCTTCTGGTCTCTGAGGAATTTGTCCTAACTAAGGAGTTAGGAATTCGCCAGTGCGGATTGCCTACACACTGACGAACATGATAGCCCTGAGGATTTTGCTACTCAAAATTCTGACCGTTTCTGTGCTATGTGCCAGCTGTCCCAAAATATCTATCCACCTAACGGTCATATCATTGAAGGGCATTTATGTCTTATCATGTCGGGCTGCTCCCTAGGCTATAAATAGCCGCCCCCTACAACCACTAGCTGGTTGGCTGCTCCGAGAGAAACTGACACTTGTCATTTGAGAGCAACCCATCCTCTGAGGACTTTGAGCGAAAATCATCAAGTGAGAAAAAACCAAAAACCCAAAACCCAAACACCTACAAACCCCAAGTGATTGAGCATCACTGAAGAGATTGATCCTGAGTGGATCTGACGCTTGTTACCTTTGAAGACTGTGCTTCTTCCAGACGGTTAGGCGTCATGGTCTAGAGCATCCAAGAGGAATTGTGGATCGCCGAGTGACCAAGTTTGTGAAGGTTTGGAAGTCGCCTGAAGACTTACCACGAGTGATTGGACGAGGTCTGTGTGACCTTAGTTCAAGGAGAATACGGCGAGGACTGGGTGTCCTGAGCTGCGTGTTCAGGACTGGGTGTCCGGGACTGTGTGTCCTCGAGTTTAAATACTCAGCCGCTCCAACCAGACGTACAACTGAGACAGCAGTTGGAACTGGTTTACCAAATCATTGTCTTCACCAAGCTTACTGGTTCTATTTCCTCAACTCTTTCATTTCCTCATAACTGTGTTGTGTGTTTGTTCATATCTATGTTTGAAGACTTTGACTGAAGACTTTCTCAATTTCCTCAGTTCAATTTCTTCAGTCTGTTTGTCTTCATCCTGTGTTATCTTGTGGTTACGCTTCCTGTACTCTGTGCCTGTCTTCATTTCATCATGATGACTATGCTTGTATTCTGTTCTGTTTACTTTTGAGTACTTATTCCGCTGCTAGTAGTTCTTCGCTAAGGAATTTCAGCAAATTCCTCAGTGAAGAATTTCATAAAAATCGCCTATTCACCCCCCTCTAGTCGATATAACGCATTTTCAATTGGTATCAGAGCAAGGTACTCCCTTGTTCTGTGTGATTTTGGTTTAACCGCCTGGAGTTTTAGTTATGTTGACCGCAGGTATGATCAAGGTCTCTACTGGGTGTCCTACCTTCGATGGGACGGACTACCCCTACTGGAAGAATAAGATGTGAATGCATCTTGAAGCAATTGATAACGATCTCTGGTATGTTGTGGAAAATAGTGTTCCCTCAGTCACACCTTCTCTGAATGCTGCTGATGTGAAGAGATTCAAGCAACTCGACTCTCAAGCGAAGAATATCATATGTGGCCATCTGAGCAAAGGACAGTATGGCAGAGTGAGTGCCTTGGAGACAACAAAGCTTATCTGGGACAGGTTGTCCAAAGTGAATGAAGGACTCTCAACTCAGCGTGACTCTCGAGTTGATGTTCTTCGCAATCTCTTCAACCGCTTCAAAAGACTCGACAATGAAAATGTTCAACAAACATTTGATCGCCTCACTGACATCTCAAATGAGCTTCAAGCACTTGGTGCCACTGACATCATCGACCATGAGGTGGTGAAGAAATTGCTGAGATCGCTTGATTCCTCATTTGACACTCTGGCATTGATGATACAAGAATGTGCTGATTACAAGTCACTTGATCCCGCTGATATTCTCGAGAGGCTAAATACTCATGAGTTCCAACTTGCTGAAAAGAGAGATCTCTATGGTTCAAGCTATGGCAGAACACGTGCACTGAAGGCCAAGGCAGTATCTGAGTCCGAAGATGAAGACTCTGGTAGCAGCCTTGGTGATCCTGAAGAACTGAGCCATGATCTGGCTCTGCTCGTGAAGAAGTTTCAAAAGTTCTCAAGACGTGGTCGCCTTGGAAGATCCTCAAGGAGCAATGATTCCTCACCCAGTGATTACAAGAAGAGGCTCTATCACAAGTGCAAGAAACCTGGACATTTCATTCAAGATTGTCCTCAGTGGGAAAAGTAATCAAAGAAGAAGAAATACAAGGATTACAGTTCTGATGATGCGAAGAAAAAGAAGAAATCCACAAAATCTTCATCATCAAAATCCTCAAAGTCCTCATATCACAAGAAGAGCAGCTCCAAGAAGGCTAGGGCATTCATTGGCAAGGAAATGGACTCTAAGGCTGAATCTGAAGAAAATGAGGAAGAGGAGACATCTGAGGAGTCCGAATCCGGAGTGGCGAGGCTAGCTCTCACTACTGCATTCGTCATCAAGTCTATCTTCAACACTGAAGAAAATGACCTCACCAACAAGGCTGATGAAAGCGATGATGACTACGCTCCCACCTATTGCTTCATGGCAAAGGGTGCCAAGGTACTCAAATATACCTCCTCTGAATCAAGTGAGAATGAATCTGATGAAAACCTTAAGCCCAGCTATTCTAAACTTGCTAAGATTGCTATAAAACAACAAAGGGCTTTAGAAAAGGTTCAAAACATGCTAAATAAAAGTGATGATATGTTGGGTGAAGAAATGGATCGCACTGAAACTTTGACTGAAAATCTTCAGAGACTTCAGTCCAAGCTTGACAAACTTCAAAGTCATCATAACACTCTCTTATCGGATCATGAGAAGCTTTCTTATGAATTTCTTCAAAGAAAGCAAGATCTTGAAAAGCTAAGAGTGAGTTATGAAGATCTTCATAAGGAGCACGATTCATTACTTGCTCAACAAATCAGCGCTTCTCAGGAAGAATTTGTTCCTCCATGCTTGAAGTGCATTGAACGTGAATCTGCTAATTCTTCACCTGAATGTTCAAATGCTGCTAATGTTTCAAATTCTTCACATGCCTCTGCTATCACTAATTCCTCATCTGAGGACATTGCTTGTATCACTAACGATGCAGGGCTGAAGGAATTGTACACGACAGGCATGTACAAAAGCCTCAAAGGGCATCAGGCTCTTTGTGATGTGCTTAAAAAGCAGATCCTCAACAGGAACCCTAGGAAAGAGGGTATCGCCTTTGAGAGGAAACTCAATGCTGATGGTACATATTGGAAGCTTGAGTAGTACCCCAAAACTACATGGGTTGCTGCAAAGGGACCTCCAGTTGATCCATCTAACTTATCTGGATTTGCATGTGAATCTCCTCATTCTGATGATGAGTCAATTGACTCCAACTATAAACCGTTCAAAAATCAGAATGGTGAAGTATTTGCTAGATATGTTGGCACTAACTGCAGGAACGACTCCCCTATGAAGAAAATATGGGTTCCCAAAAGATGCCTTGAAAATCTTCAGGTGAATGTCATCATGACACCACCTGTGAAGAATAGGAACCCCAGATCAAATTCCTCATATGGATCAAAGTCCTCATATGAACATCATCATGCTAACCCGTCTGTTTCGCAGGGAAGATCTAAGGATTATGGATATGTGCATTATTCTTCAAATCATTATGTCCATAAGTCCTCGAAGAATTTCTCTGCTTACTCATATGCTTACTCTAACCCCTCTTATGTGAAACGAAATGGACTGGCTTCTATGCCATCCTTCTCGTATGGAGCTCGCAGAATGATGAACTCTTTGCCACCCCTTCAGATGTGGGTGGTGAAAAAAAAGAACTAATCTCTTCTGCAGGGTCAGGTCTCCAGACGCACGTAATCGTCTGAAGAATTTGCTGGAGACCTGAGCATGCCTGATAGGACGCAGGCTAATCATGAAGAAATGAACTTTCATTTCTCACGTCCTCATATTGCTTTATCAGTTCCTTTACTTGATGAAATTGATCTGATGAATTAATGTCATATTCTTCACTGATGAAGTATATGAGTTTGTAAGCTGCACTAATTCGTCTACAGGATGATCAACCCAAAGCCACTGAGTGGGTCCTCGATAGTGGATGTACAAACCACATGACTGGTGACAAGAATCTATTGATGGATGCTCCATTATCTCCGTCGCATCTGAAGGATATCATCTTTGCTGACAAAGGCAAAAGTTAGGTATTGGGTCTAGGTAAGGTTGCGATTACAAAGGATCGACACATGGACAAAGTCATGCTTGTTGGGTCCTTAGGATACAACCTTATGTCTGTCTCAATGCTTTGTGATCTTGATATGGTTGTTGTCTTTGGCAAGTACCGTTGTGTTGTGGTTATGGAAGCTGACAATTCCAAAGTCTTCGAAGGCTTTAGGAGAGGAGACCTGTATATTGTTGATTTCTCTACAGGACCACAACCAGCCGTGTGCTTACTTGCAAAAGCTTCAGAAGGCTGGCTCTGGCATCAACGACTTGGTCATGCAGGCATGAGGAATTTGCACACGCTTGCGAAGAAGAAGCATGTCATTGGCATCGAGAATGTCAAATTCCTCAAGGATCACCTATGCAGAACCTGTGAAGCTGGGAAGATGACGAAGGCCAAGCTTCCAGCGAAGACTATCATGACCACCACTCGCCCGTTTCAATTGCTTCACATGGATCTCTTTGGTCCTAATCATTATTCTGCTATTTCAAATGAAGCATCTCAATATGGCTTTGTTATTGTTGATGATTATTCTCGCTACACATGGGTACACCTTGTTACTTACAAACATGAAGTGCAGGAAGTCTTCAAACGATTTTCCTCGAGGGCTTCAACCAACTTTGGTGTGAAGATCAAGCACATCAGAAGTGACAATGGCACTGAGTTCAAGAATTCTGGTCTCGATGACTATCTTGATGAACTTGGTATTACTCATGAGTTATCTTCTCCTGACACTCCTCGGCAGAATGGCGTCGTGGAGCACAAGAACAGGACTCTTACTGAGATGGCTTGCACTATGCTTGATGAATACAAAACGCCTCGTCGTTTCTGGACTGAGGCAATCGATACTGCATGCCACATCATCAACAGAGCATATCTTCACAAATTCTTCAAAAAGACTGCGTATGAACTCCTCACTGATAAGAAACCCAATGTAAATTATTTCAAAGTCTTCGGTGCTAAATGTTGGATTAGAGATCCTCATCACAACTCAAAATTTTCACCGAAAGCACATGAAGGTTTTATGCTTGGTTACGGAAAGGACTCGCACACCTACAGAGTCTTCAACAACGTTCTTCACAAAGTTGTTGAAACTATAGATGTGCGGTTCGATGAAACTAATGGCTCGCAAAGAGAGCACCTACCTACTGTGTTAGATGAACCAGCACCTGAGGAAACTATCAAGTTCAAGGCTACTGAGGATGTCATTCCTACTGAAGAATCTGCTGAAGAATTCATTCCAGAACATGAAGAACGTCGAGCTAATGCACCTGAAGAAAATGCTGAAGAAAATGGTGCTGAAGAAAACGCTGATCAAACTCTTCAACGACAACCAGCTCATCCTCGCATTGCAAAAGAAGTGCAAGTTGAAAAGATCATCAATGACATCAAAGTGCCAGGTCCTCTCACACGCTCAAAAGCTTCACATTTGTCTAACTTTTGTGGGCAGTATGCTTTTGTCTCTATTACAGAGCCCACTAAGGTAGATGAAGCATTTCTGGAGCCTGAGTGGATTCAGGCCATGCAAGAGGAATTACATCAGTTCGAGCTCAACAATGTCTGGGAACTGGTCAAACGTCCAGATCCTCGCAAGCACAATATCATCGGCACAAAGTGGATCTACCGCAACAAGCAAGATGAAAATGGCCTTGTGGTGAGGAATAAGGCACGGCTTGTAGCTCAAGGCTACACACGGGTTAAAGGAATTGATTTCGATGAAACTTTTGCACCTGTTGCTAGACTTGAGGCTATTCGCATATTACTTGCTTATGCTAACCATCATGATATCATTTTATATCAAATGGATGTGAAAAGTGCATTCCTCAATGGTAAGCTTGAGGAAGAAGTATATGTTGCTCAACCCCCAGGTTTTGAAGATTCAAAGAATCCTGACAAAGTCTTCAGACTCAACAAGGCCCTCTATGGACTCAAGCAGGCCCCATGGGCTTGGTATGATACCTTGAAGGAACTCTTCATGAAGAAAGGCTTCAAACCCGGTTCACTCGACCCTACTCTTTTCACTAAATCTTATGATGGTGAATTGTTTGTGTGCCAAGTATATGTTGATGATATTATCTTTGGCTGTACTGACCAACGTTATAGTGATGAATTTGCCTATATGATGAGTGAAGAATATCAAATGTCTAGGATGGGAGATTTGAAATTCTTCTTAGGTCTTCAAATTCGTCAACAACACAATGGCATATTCATCTCTCAGGAGAAATACCTCAAGGATGTACTGAGGAAATTCGGCATGCAAGATTGCAAAGGCGTCAAAATTCCTATGCCCACAAATGGCCATCTATGCACTGATGAAAATGGTATTGACTTCGATCATAAGGTATACCGCTCCATGATAGACTCCTTATTGTACTTATGTGCATCTAGGCCAGATATAATGCTTAGTGTTTGCATGTGTGCTCGATTTCAAGCTACACCAAAGGAATCACACCATAAGGCTATGAAGCATATTCTTCGATATCTAGCTCACACACCAACACTTGGATTATGGTACCCCAAGGGCTCGGCTTTTGATCTTGTTGGATATTCTGACTCTGACTATGCTGGTGATCATGTGGATCACAAGTCAACATCTGGTACATGTCATTTCCTCGGACAATCTTTGGTCTGTTGGTCCTCGAAGAAACAGAACTGCGTGTCACTATCTACTGCTGAAGCTAAGTACATTGCCGCTGGTTCTTGCTGTGCCCAATTGCTATGGATGAAGCAAACTCTCAAGGACTATGGCGTCAACATGAAGAATGTGCCTCTCTTATGTGACAATGAGAGTGCCATCAAGATTGCTCACAACCCAGTTCAGCACTCGAAGACAAAGCACATTCAGATTCGTCATCATTTTCTTCGTGATCATGTGTTGAAGGGCGACATTTCTATTGAGCATGTGAAGACTGAAGAACAGCTAGCCGATATCTTCACAAAGCCCTTGGATGAGAAGAGATTTAGCAAGTTGTGGTGTGAGCTAAATATCCTAAAATCTTCGAATGTTCTTCGAAAAGGACACTCATCCTAACACTTATGCAAAATTGATGACTTAGATGTGCAACACATGAATAAACGTTTTTCTTCAATCAATGAAGAATAACACTCTTAGTGTGAAGAAATTAACGAAGAATTTGATTCTCAGAACCCTACGATAATTGTACGCGGTGTCTGAAATCATCATTCTTATACGGTGGGTCACGCCACCACCAAAAGTTGAAATTCCTCAATTATTCATATTCTTCAACTTTGCATTGTCTTCACTTGTTCTGTTGTTTTTCTTCATTGGCTATATATATATATATATATATATATATATATATGAGTTTATGTCCTCTACATCATTCACTTATTGCTATTTCTTCAAGTTGGTTTTCTGCTAAGTGAATGTGATCGGACCCTTCCCCTCTATGCTATACTCAACCCAATCTGTTCACAAATTCTTCATGTGCGTTCTATTTGAAACTCGTTCAAAATCTTCACTGTGTCCTTGTCAGCTGAAGAAATTGCGAACGGAACTTTAAAACCTATCTTATCAAAAATTTCGGCTTTGCCGCTCAAACCGTTCCGCATCCCACGATACACTTATCCACTCACCCACGATCTAACACGATCTCCACCTCTCACTACGTGGGTGACACATGTCATGCGAATGAGAAGGGTCAGGGGCACGTTCGTCCAATTTCTTCGGGCGAGCAGTTTTTCACCGTGGCTATAAATACCCCTCCTTCCCTTCCTCACTTCTTTTACTCTGCTCAACCTCTCTCTCCAGCTCGAGCTTCTCAAACCCTAGCACTGCCGCTACTTCATCGCCGCCGGGGAGGAAGAGTTTCACTGCCTCAACCTCGTCGCCGACGTACTCGCGCCGACCGCGGACATCTTCACTCCGCCGCCGCCGTAGCCGTCTTCCTCCGCCAAGTTAGGGCGTGGAAGATCTGCACAGACGAACTTCACATCTCCTCACTCCAGTTCGTCGTGTTCTTCGTCCAGGGTAATTAAAAGTCACTTTTACTACCCTCGTTGATTCGAATGATTATCTACAAAATCTTCAAAAGTGTTTTTCTTCATATCTTCACACACTGAACACCTCACAAGTCATTTGTTCTTGATTCGTTTCTCTAAGCATCATTTTTCTTCAAGATTCCTCAATTGTGTGGATCTTCGATCTATACAACTCTGGAACCTAAGACAAAGAACGCTCAGTGAAAATCTTCAAGACTCATCTGGTCAAATTCCTCAAACTTGTTCTTTTTGAAAAACCTTCTGAGAACGCATATGACCTCTCGAAATTCCTCGCAACTATACTCTGTTCACAGGTACACATGTTAGCTATTGAATCACTAGGTTCTCATCAACTTAACTCATTTGCAGCGTTCCTCGAAGAAAAGTTGCATACTTCTTCAGAGAATTCAATTATTCAAATTCCTCAACTAAAGAAAATGGCTGATGGTAAGAAGCCACAGAAGGGAGGAAAGAGGCCTGAGGTAAATACAACGTTTGAGATCCCTGATGACATATATGCTGGGTACTGGACACCTGCTGAGGAAACCAAGAATGAGCGCAAAGTGCGCAAACAGAGGATAGAGAGGAGATGGGCAAGAGAATGGAGGGAGTACAGATATGTCACTCCTAAGTACATGAAGAAATTCGCACTCAATCCTCCATGCCCAAGAGCTCCATTGGCACCTGGCCAAATCGCTGATCCCACTAGCCTCAAGCGCGGTGAGGACTATCCTGATGAATGAGTCAAGCGCCAAGCCAAGTTGGCTAAGCAAGCCAAAGAAGCAGTGAGGAAATTCAATGAAGACTCTGCTGCTGCTGCTGCCTCTGCTGAGGCCTTTGCTGTCAAGCCAAAGAAGGCTATGTCAAAGAAGCCTGCGCGCAAGCCAAGTGCTCCACCAACAATGCCCTCACGGATAGAATCCTCAAAGCCCTCACGGCCAATTCCTCATGCTGCTCCTATTCCTCCAAAGTCCTCAGCTCCTCCGCCAAAACCTCCAGCTGTTCCGCCTAAATCCTCAGCACCTGTGCATCTTGCCTCGTGCCAAAGGACTGTCGGCATCTCCATTGCCTCAGGTGCCTCAGCTAGTTCCTCAGCTGCACCAAGTTCCTCAGCTGGCCCCTCACTGCTAAAGACAAAGGTCACTACTGGATGAGGTCCTCGCCCAAGTCCTCAAAAGAAGCAAATCGCTTTCCGAGTGCCGTCTGATGAAGACGAAGCTGATGATGATGAACTTGCAGAAATCATCAGAGACAGGCAAGTCAGGGCCGCTAGAGCCAAAGGATCAGAGGTGCCACTGCTTTTGGATCCCAAGCTGATCCTCGACTACATTGATGATTGGCACAAGGACCCTAACACTCCCTTGCCTGAATTCAAGCTGACTCTTGGCCAGAATCACATGCTGACCCACTTCATTCAAGAAGAAAAGTGGAAATTTGAGAAGGCTAGGCAAATCAAGAAAGCACAATACAAGAAAGAGTGCTATCTGAAGAAAAACATTGTCTCTATGACAACTGAAGAACTTGCCACTATTCAGACTGAGATTAAGAAACTCAGTGATGACTTTGAAGCATATCACGCTGATTGGCTTGGAGCCAAGGTTCGTTTTGTGAAACTTGTGGATAACTTCACTTCCAATGTTGCAGACTCAATGTGACAGGAAATTCCTCAGGCTGAAGCATCTGCTCAGCCTACTGAAGAAAATGCCAGCACCGCTGATGACAATCAGGCTGCTGAAGATAATGTGAGTTCCAGGGCTGATGACTGCATTCCAGCCGCTGAAGAAATTGCCAGGGCACCCACTAGTGGTGTGCCTGAAGAAACTGAAGAACTCAGGGCAACTGCATCAGTTGTTGTAAGTGCATCTAGTGCCACCCCTAGTTGGTTTTGGAGTATTGACAACAAACCTAGTTGAGGGACAAATGTGTTTGTGAGAATTGCAGGATAACATAGGTAGAAGTCCCTCATTGATTCGGTTTTACTACCAGAGATGACCCCTAAAATGTATGAAGACATTGAAGTCAAAGGTGGTATATGAAGATATTCACATTGAAGACTATGACAAGAGAAGACACGATATGAAGCCTATGGAGCTCGAAGACTTAGATCTTTCGTAGTTCTTTTTCTTTTGTGTTGAGTCATAGGAACCACCGTACTGTTAAGTGGGGTCCAGGAGAACCAGTTAGAATGACTGAAGTGATGCCTAAACCAAAAACCTATGTCTTCGAGTGAAGACAATGAGAGCGAATCCTGTCCAGAGCCGGACAAGTCAGCTTTGCTTGTAGCCCAAGTAAAGTTGCCATGAGAGTTTGAAATCTGACGTTGAGACACGTGTCAGTTCCTTAGTGACCCAGGGTCATTTCGGACAAATCAGGTTGGGTTGCCAAGTGGCTATAAATAGCCCACCCCCTACAACCATAAACGGTTGGCTGCTCAGATTTCAGTGCACGGCTTTTGTCGTTTGAGAGCAACCCACCTCGAAGCCTTTGAGAGAAAATTCCTAGCGAGGAGAAAGCCCTAACCACCCAGAGCCAGAGTAAATTGGGCATCACTTAAGTCTTCTTGTCTGTGTGATCTGAAGACTTATTACACTTGAGGACTGTGAATCCTCCAGACGGTTAGGCGTCGCATTCTGAGCATCCAAGAGACATTGTGGATTGCCAATGAACGAAGTCTGTGAAGGTTTGGGAGTCTACCTTGAAGACTTACCAGAGTGATTGGGCGAGGACTATGTGACCTTAGCTCAAGGAGAATACGGTGAGGACTTGGTGTCCTGAGCTGCGTGTTCAGGACTGGGTGTCCGGGACTGTGTGTCCTAAGGTTTAAATACCTAGCCGCTCCAACCAGACGTACAATTGTCACAGCAACTGGAACTGGTCCAACACATCATTGTCTTCAACGAGTCACTGGTTTCATCTTCACTTCCTTTTACTTACTGATCACTCATTGTGAAGTCATTGCTTGTCTGTTCTATCTTTTGTCTTCACAACGTGAGTGTATGATCTGTTTGGCTTCATAGTATCTTCCTACCTGATCCTTATTACACTACAGCTATTTGTCACTGTGCTTTCACTCTGTTGATACTTGACCATGGCTTGCCTAGTGTAGTCTAACTTCCGCTGCATAGTAATAGGCATATCTCTACTGTTTGTCTTCTTAACTTCCACGTTTTGAAGACTTCCATAAAAATCGCCTATTCACCCCCCCTCTAGTCGGTATAACGCACTTTCAATTGGTATCAGAGCAAGGTGCTCCCTTGTTCTGTGTGATTCGGTTTAACCACCTGGAGTTTTAGCTATGTCGACTGCAGGGATAATCAAAGTCTCCGCTGCGTGCCCCGTCTTCGATTGAACTGAATATCCCTACTGGAAGAATAAGATGCGTATGCATCTTGAAGCCATTGACGTCGACCTGTGGTATGTCGTCGAGAACGGCGTTCCCAAAGCTGGAGAAGGTGTCACTGCTGCTGATGTCAAGAAATTCGTTCAACTGGACTCTACTACCAAGAACATCATCTGTGGTCATCTGACCAAAGGACAGTATGGCCGTGTGAGTGCTTTGAAGACATCCAAGCTGGTCTGGGACTGGCTCTCCAAGGTCAATGAAGGCATCTCAACCCAGAGAGATCAAAGAATCAATGTCCTTCGCAATCTCTTCAACCACTTCAGGCGAAATGACAATGAGAATGTCCAGCACACATTTTACCGGCTCACTGACATCACAAATGAGCTTCAAGCCCTCGGCGCCACTGAGATCACCAAACATGAAATCGTCAAGATGCTGCTGAGATCACTTGATAGTTCGTTTGACATCCTAGCCCTAATGATTCAAGAACGTCCTGATTTCAAGACACTCGATCCGTCTGACATACTTGAGAGGCTCAACACACATGAGTTTCAGCTTTTTGAGAAAAGAGATATCTACGGTCCAAACTATGGGCGAACTCGTGCCTTGAAGGCAAAAGTTGTTTCCTCATCTGAAGAAGAATCTGACAGCAGTTCTGATGATCCTGAAGACATTGGAAGGGAACTTGCAATGCTTGTGAAGAAGTTCCAAAAGTTCACCAAGAAGAAAGGCTTCAGAAAGTCTTCACGATCAAGCTCAAGGAATGATGAAGCTTCTGCTCATGACTACAAGAAGAAAACATGCCACAAGTGCAAGAAAACTGGACACTTCATCTCTGAGTGTCCACAGTGGGACAATGAGAACAGAAGGAAGAAGAAGAGCAAGGAATATGACTCTGACGACAAGAAGAAGAAGAAGAAATACTCAAAGTCTTCTTCCAAGTCTTCCTCAAAGTCTTCATCACACAAGAAGAGCTCATCTGGCAAGGCATGTGCGTTTGTTGGCAAGGAAATGGATTCTGAGGAGGAGTCCGCTTCTGAGGAGGCAGAGGTGGAGTCTGAGGAGGAGTCTGATTCTGGCATTGCAAGTCTGGCTACAGCATACGTCACCAAGTCCATCTTCAACACTGAAGACAATGACTTCATCACCGACACCGATGCAAATGACAAGGACGACTCCACTCCTACCTACTGCTTCATGGCACGCGGTGCCAAGGTAAACACACGCACTACTCGCTATCAAACATCCAGTGACGATGACTCTGAGTGTGATTCAAAACCCAGCTACAAAACACTTGCTAAAATTGCAACTGAACAACAAAAGGCCATGGAACATATTCAAAAACTGTTAGACAGAAGCGATGATCTGTTGGGTGCTGAAATGACTTGATCTGAATCCTTAATTGAAGACATAAAAAATCTTCACGTTAAGTATCAGGAACTTGAAGATCGTCTTGATACTCTCTCAACAACTCATGAAAAGCTTTCCTATGATTATCTTCAAAGGAAGCAAGAACTTGAGAAATTGAGAGCGGCTCATGAAGATCTTCAAAAGGAAAACAAGTCACTTCGCGCCGAATAGATCAGTTCCGCTCAGGAAGGATTTGAACCACCATGTCTTAACTGCATTGAGCGTGATAATGCTACTTCTGTTGCTGAATGTTCCACTGCTACTGCTGTTGCAATATCTTCAACTGTTGATGTGGTAACTAACCCCTCTGCTGAGGATACCACTGCTATTGCGAGAATGCTAGGTTGAAGACATTGCTTGAAACAGGGATGTACAAAAGTCTTAAAGGACATCAGACATTATGTGATGTCCTCAAGAAGCAGATTCTGAACCGAAACCCTAGGAAAGAGGGTGTTGGGTTCGTAAGGAAAATAAATGCAGATGGCTCTTACTGGAAACCTGAGCAGTACCCCAAAACCACATGGGTTGCTGCAAAGGAACCTTCAGCAGATCCATCCAATTTATCTGGCTTCACTTGTGCTAACCCCATTATCATTGATGAATCCTTTGATGCAAACTATAAACTGTTTAAGAATCAGAATGGTGAAGTGTTTGCCAGGTACATTGGTACTAACTGCAGGAATGGACCGCCTATGAAGAAGATCTGGGTTCCGAAAACATGTCTGGAAAATCTTCCTGTGAATGTCTTCATGACACCTCACATGAAGAAGACAAACCTCAGACCAAAGGCATCATACGGTCCAAAGGCTTCATACAGACAAAGGACTCACCTGAGTCACACTAACGCAAATGTTTTGCAGGGGAACCATACTCAGGCATATGAATATGAGAGCGGTTCATCAAACCGTCATGTTCATATGACCAAGAACTATTCTGCCTATTCTTATGAGTACTATTGTTCGCCTGCTAGACTGTTTGCTAGGGCTCCAAAGCCAAAATTCTCAGATGCTGCACTTAGACTTATTGCTTCTAAGCCACCCTTGAAGATGTGGGTGGTTAAAGAAGCTTAACTCTCTTTTGCAGGGAAAGGTCTCCAGCAGAAAACCAAAATCTTCTGACGCCATTGCTGGGGACCTTAAAAATCTTGTAGGGCGCAAGATAAAATGCCCGAATGGCATCATTATGTACTTCGTTCCTGAATCGCATGCTACTCTCCCTATTAGTCTTAATCTGGATCTAAGTTTTCATAACCCACTGGTTCGTCAAATGTTTTTGCTTCACAATTCTCTCCGTGAAGCCTATCCCCTAACTGCACTGTAGGGTACGACACCAGCGTCTTCAAAGTCTTCAGAATGGATTATTGATAGTGGGTGTACAAATCACATGACTGACAAAAGAAGTCTTCTTATGGACTCAACTTTGCGTCCATCCGACAAGAGCCACATCACATTTGCTGACACTGGTAAAAGTAAGGTATTGGGTCTAGGTAGAGTTGCAATCTCAAGGGATCAACACATGGATAAAGTCATGCTTGTTGAATCCCTTGGCTTCAACTTAATGTCTGTCTCAATGCTTTGCGATTTGAACATGATCGTAATGTTTGGAAAATATCGTTGCCTTGTACTAATGGAATCTGACAAGTCTCTAGTGTTTGAAGGGTATCGGAAGGATGATTTGTATGTGGTAGATTTCTTAGCAGGGCCACAACTTGCAGTATGTCTTCTTGCAAAAGCTTCAGAATGCTGGCTTTGGCATCGGTGGCTTGGGCATGCTGGCATGAGGAACCTCCACACCCTTGCAAAGAAGAAACATGTCATAGGCATCGAGGGTGTCAAGTTAAAGAAAGATCACGTATGTGGTGCCTGTGAAGCAGGGAAGATGATGAGGGCAAAACATCCTTCGAAGACAATCATGACTACTACTCAACCCTTCGAACTGCTCCACATGGATCTTTTCGGTCCCACTCACTATTCAACTTTTACTACTACTGCTTGCCTCTATGGATTCGTTATTGTTGATGATTATTCTAGATATACTTGGGTGCACATAATTCTTTACAAGATTGAAGTGCAGGATGTCTTCAGACGCTTCGCCAATCGTGCTATGAACAATTTTGGCGCCAAGATAAAGCACATCAGAAGTGACAATGGCACTGAATTCAAGAATACTGGCCTTGATACATATCTTGATACCTTGGGCATCACACATGAATTCTCAGCTCCGTACATGCCACAGCAGAATGGCGTCGTCGAACGCAAGAACAGAACACTCATTGAGATGGCCAGAACGATGCTAGATGAATACAAGACTCCAAGAAAATTCTGGACTGAAGCCATTGACACTGCATGCCATACAATCAATCATGTTTATCTTCACAAGCTTCTGAACAAGACATCTTATGAACTCCTAACTGGCAAGAAGCCAAATGTCAGTTACTTCAGAGTATTTGGCGCAAGGTGTTGGATCAAGGACCCACACCACACCTCAAAGTTTGCACCAAAAGCACATGAGGGTTTCATGCTTGGATATGGAAAGGATTCGCACTCCTACAGAGTCTTCAATCTCTTTCATTACAAAGTGGTTGAAACAGTGGATGTGCGGTTCAATGAGACAAATGGTTCACAAAGAGAGCAACTGCCAAATGTGCTAGATGAAATTCCAGCTAGTGAATCAATCAAGCTAATGGGAACTGGAGAGATTATACCTTCTGAAGCTCAACCTGAAGAAGAACTTATCATCTCAGCACCTGATCAACATGAAGACAATGCTCAGCCTGAAGACATTCCTCCCAACAACAACACAGATCAGCATGAGCAAAGTCTTCGCCCTGTACATCCTCGTGTTGCCAATGAAGTGCAGATTGACAGAATAATTGACAGCATCAATGCACCTGGTCCACTCACTCGTTCAAGGGCAACTCAGCTAGCAAATTTCTGTGGGCACTTCGCATTCGTCTCAATATCAGAACCCAAGAAAGTTGAAGAAGCCTTCATGGAACCTGAATGGATTCAAGCTATGCAAGAAGAGCTTCAACAGTTTGAGCTGAATAATGTATGGGAACTGGTTAAGCGTCCTGATCCACGGAAGCACAACATAATAGGCACCAAATGGATATACCGCAACAAGCAAGATGAGCATGGTCAAGTTGTCAGAAACAAAGCTCGTCTCGTTGCTCAAGGATATACTCAAGTGGAAGGCATTGATTTCGATGAAACATTTTCTCCTGTGGCTAGGCTTGAAGCCATACGCATACTGCTAGCCTATGCAAATCATCATAACATACTTCTATATCAAATGGATGTGAAGAGTGCCTTTCTCAATGGCAAGATTGAAGAAGAAGTGTATGTTGCACAACCGCTTGGCTTTGAAAATCCAAAACATCCTGACATGGTATACAAGCTCAACAAGGCACTGTATGGCCTCAAACAAGCCCCTAGGGCCTGGTATGACACACTCAAATACTTCCTGAAGAGCAAAGGCTTCATACCTGGTTCCCTGGATCCCACTCTTTTCACGAAGACATATGATGGTGAACTGTTTGTGTGCCAAATATATGTGGATGACATTATCTTCGGCTGCACAAATCAGAAGTATAGTGAAGAGTTTGGATATATGATGCAAGAGCAATATCAGATCTCCATGATGGGGGAGCTGAAGTTCTTCCTTGGTCTTCAAATACGACAACAACTCAATGGCATCTTCATATCTCAAGAGAAGTATCTCAAAGATTGCCTGAAGAAGTTCGGTATGCAAGACTGCAAAGGCTTCACAACACCAATGCCAGTCAAACATCATCTGGGTCCCGACGACAATGGTAAAGAGTTCGATCAAAAGGTATACCGCTCCATGATTGGTTCTTTACTTTATCTATGTGCATCTAGGCCAGATATTATGCTTAGTGTTTGCATGTGTGCTCGATTTCAAGCGGCACCAAAGGAGTCGCATCACTTAGCTGTGAAGCGAATTCTTCGATATTTGGCTCACACCCCAACTCTAGGATTATGGTATCCAAAGGGCTCAGAGTTTGATTTGGTTGGATTCTCGGATGCTGACTATGCTGGTGACAAAGTTGATCGCAAGTCTACATCAGGCACATGTCACTTTCTGGGACGATCACTTGTATGTTGGTCTTCAAAGAAGCAGAACTGTGTATCTCTCTCCACTGCTGAATCTGAATACATTGCTGCTGGATCTTGCTGCGCTCAACTTCTATGGATGAAGCAAACACTCAAGGACTATGGAATTCATCTGAAGCAAGTGCCACTTTACTGCGACAACGAAAGCGCCATCAAGATTGCCAACAACCCAGTTCAGCACTCGAAGACAAAACACATTGAAATTCGTCATCACTTTCTCAGAGATCATGTTGTGAAGGAAGACATTGATATCATACACGTCAACACTGAAGAGTAATTGGCAGATATCTTCACCAAGCCCTTGGATGAGAAGAGGTTTTGCAAGTTACGGTGTGAGCTAAATATCCTGGAATCCTCAAATGTCCTGTGATCAGGCACACATCCTAACACTTGTTCATATGATGACTTAGATGTGCAACACACAAAGTAAAGTATATCTTCAATCAATGAAGACATACATTCTAAGTGTGAATACATTAATGTGGAATTTGACTTCGGAGCGCCACGATAATTGTGCGCCGTGTCTGGGTCTAATACTTCCTATACCGTGGGTAACGCCACCACCAAACGATCTATTTTGAAGTGTTTCACTCATGGCGTTACCTTGCAATGTCTTCACATTTGGTTTGGCTTCGAACTCAACATATTTTCATGATTATCTTCACTATGTTGATTATATATATATATATATATGTATATATATATATATATATATATATATATATATGCTAGTATTCTGTCCTCTATAGCATTCACTTATAGCTATATCTTCGTGTTGAATCTTTTGAACTAAGTGAATGTGATTGGACCCCAACTTCTCTATGCTTTCTATCTCAAACTCTATCTATCCAAGTCATATGCATTCTATTGAAACTGTCGAATGGCTTCACTGCGTCCTAGTCAGCAGAAGATATAGAGACAACCATAAAGTCCGTCTTCAATGCTCATTCCTCCACATAAAATCCGGAGAAGCAGGAACGACCACCCGACAATCCAGGCATGCGTGGGACGTGGAACAAACCCCAAACTTCCGCAAACTGGCCACGCGTTCCTCAGATGCGAATCGCCAGGGGCACCTGTGTAACAGCACAGTGCCGCCCCTGTGCCTATAAATACACACTCACTGCGGTAACTATCTCTTCTTCCACCCTCGCACGAACCCTAGCGCCACCGCTAGCTCTCGACGACGCCGGCGACGAAGCGCTTCGCTGCCGCAACCTCTCCGACGCCGTCTTCACGCCGACCGCGGACATCGTCCTCTCCGCCGTCGCCGTAGGTCTCCTCCGTCACCAAGTTAGGGCACGGACGAGTGAACTGCTCGGCCTCATCTCTTGCTCCGTCTAGCAGTTCTCAGTGTGGTAAATAAAACTACCTTTTTACAGCACCGTTGATCCTATTGATCTGTCACTTTCTACCACAAGAAGTTTATGTTCACACAAGCTAGATTTCTCTCAATCTGCATCTCATAACATGCCTAGTATATTCACTTGTGCTTCATAAAGTAGTTAGATTCCTCACTTGTACTGATATGTGGATTCGTACAAATCTGGAACCAACTTCTTATCTATGAGTGAATGTCTTTGCACGATGAGGTCAATGCCTTCTAAACTGATTTATCTTCAAAATCTTCTGAGAATGCATATGACCTCTTCCCCTTCCCTTGCACCTTAATGCTGTCACAGGTACATGTCCGTGGGAGAATCCTTTGGTTCTCATAGTCTGCATTCATTTGCAGAGTTCTTACAACATCACATAAATTCTCCTGAAGCCAGTTCCTGTTGGTCCAGCAAAAGAAAGCCTTTGAAGCCTTTGAACGTCTTGAAGCCTTCCAAGTTAAAGTTTATGGCTTCAGAAACAGCAGCAAGGAAGGGGGGCAGACAGAGACGTGGAGGAACATCCAAAGATCTGCCTGATGAACTGGCAGAAATGTACAAAACAGATCCTGAAGAGAATTATGGTCAGCGCAAGACTCGAATCCAATGGATTCGACGCTATTGGGTAGAACAATGGTTCCAATACCGCTTCGTCACCCAGGAGTATGCTGAGAAAAGTGCCATCAAGAGACCGTGGGGGACATCCTTTACAAGAACCTCATACCCAGGACCAGAGATGAAGCCATTGCTCAAGGCTTCTACCCATGCATGGTCCGAGGACCACAGCCTGCTGAAGCACATCCGTCGTCACTACTCTGGTGTCGTGATGACAATCTGTTCAAGCGCAACTTCCAGTTTGCCCAGAACTCAGCGAAGCAGAACAAGAAGAAGTTGGGGTTAGACTTCAACCCTGGTCACTCTGCACCAAGGGCAGATGGCACACGCGACGCAGAACCCAATATCATCGGTCCGTATGCCAACCTTGAGGGCCTCATCACCCGCATCTTAGTCCAAGGGACTGCCGTGAATGACCCTCCAGCTGACTCTGAGTCTGATGAAGCTCCTGCTGTACCAAAGCCAAAGCAGTCAAAGAAGCCAAAAGCTTCAAAGCCAGCCCCTTCACCAAAAATCTCAAGGGCGAAGCCATTGGCAACTGCACCTCCTGAAGATAGTGTGCAGTCTGAAGACGTATCCCGCGTCTCCAAGCCCCAGAAGGCCAAGATGCCTTAGCCACACACCGGCAAAGAGCTCACAGCTGCTGCCATTCTGCGCAGCGAAGCCATTGATCTGTCAAGTGATGAAGATCTTGGAGATGACGCTCTCGAGTAGCTCATCAAGAGCAAAGAAGAAGCTGAAATCTTCAACAATTTGCCTCTCTTTGATGTCGCCATCATCCACAACTTCATCGACGAATGGTTTGCCACACCAAACATCAGCTTCGAAGATCTGCAGCTGCCCGTTGGCCTCAGCGTCGCCTTCCAAGGCGCTATTGCTTCAGAACTTGCAATTGCCCAGCGCATTGTTGAACTGAAGCAAAAAATTGATCATGAAAAGGCTCAGTTCAAGAAGAATATGGCCAAGCTCAGCGTGCAAGAAGTGAAGAGCTTCAAGATCATGTTGCACGAACTAAAGGAAAACTTTCTGAAGAAGCATGCAAAAGCTCAAGGTTCGCGGGTGCAATGAAGACTCTGATATTTTGTATCCTTCATGGAAAATGCTTCAACGCACAGGACTTCTTCATACGCCAACTTGTTGCATCAGGCTCAGATTTACTTGGTTTGAAGTTCTATGCTCCTTGGGTAATGAGACTGATCAAGCTTCACTCTGCGATCTCATATCAGCCCTCAGCCCGCAACCATCGGATCTTCTTGCCAGATGTGGATACCTCTGCTGAAGCTATATATCCTGAGCCTGCCAAGCAACCTTTGAGTCTTCAGAATGCAGAACACCAGAGCTTCACTCAGAACGTTGAAGGTGTTGAAGCCATCTCCAGGGTGTATCCTTTGGCTGGCACTAGATGTGCACCACACCCTGCTTCAACTGAAGCCACTGACAGTGCCACTGCTTCAAGACCCAAGAAGCGCACTCGTGTTCTCAACGACCGAGAGCTTCTTGTGGCCCTTCATCAAAAGCAGGATAGGCATCATGACTGGTTGAAGAGACAGATGAAGAGCCTCTTGGTGGATGTAAATCGCATCCGAAATCTTGCCACCAAGAACGCTTTCATTGCCCATGAAACCTGTCGCCGCACATGGAAAGGGCTAACGATGATGCTTTCTGAAGCTGATCTTCAAGAGGATGGCTTCACTGAGAGATTCAAATTTGACTCCACACCTCCTCGAAGAGCTGTGCTGATGGGGACTCCATCTCTTGAAGATTCTGAGTTTTCTTCCTCTGCTGCCACAGTCACTGTCAGAATCATTGATGAAGAAGACGATGCTACCTCACCGCCACCTGCTTCAGCACCTCCAAGCTCTTCTGCACCGCCAAACAACACCAACAACCCTGCTACTTCATCTACTCCTCATGGGAACGAGTAGAGGCTCTATGTCTTCAAACCTTTTTGGTCATTACTGACAAAAGGGGGAGAAGCATATGAGATTGATAGTCTTCAAGCGGGTTCATATAGGCGGGTGCCTTACATTTTGCTTCGTGCTTACAACTCTCGTTTTTTCTGCTATATTTGGTTCTTATGAGTTGTAACACTTAAACCAGATGGTCGTCTGCTACTTGTTTGCCACCCCGTTTTGCGAAGATAAATTCCGCATGTGCGAAGATAAATTCCGCACTTATCTCATTCTGCAGACGTCCATTTTTCATTATGCATGCCATTATCTTCATATACTTTCACATGCATAGTGGATTGTCATCATAAGCTGAAGTGGATCTCCACAAGTACAACCTGCCATGTGCATTTGCATTTCAAAAGCAAATTAACTTATATGCACATCTTCAGGGGGAGCCCTTGCAACTTATGAAGACAATTCCTTATCCTTTACAATTTCACAGACTATATTCCCCATTGAAAACTTCAACTAGTTTGTCATCAATCACCAAAAAGGGGGAGATTGTAAGTGCATCTAGTGCCACCCCTAGTTGGTTTTGGAGTATTGACGACAAACCTAGTTGAGGGACTAATGTGTTTGTGAGAATTGCAGGATAACACAGGTAGAAGTCCCTCATTGATTCGGTTTTACTACCAGAGATGACCCCTAAAAATGTATGAAGACATTGAAGTCAAAGGTGGTATATGAAGATATTCACATTAAAGACTATGACAAGAGAAGACACGATATGAAGCCTATGGAGCTCGAAGACTTAGATCTTTCATAGTTCTTTTTCTTTTGTGTTGAGTCATAGGAACCACCATACTGTTAAGTGGGGTCCAGGAGAACCAGTTAGAATGACTGAAGTGATGCCTAAACCAAAAATCTGTGTCTTCGAGTGAAGGCAATGAGAGCGAATCCTGTCCAGAGCCGGACAAGTCAGCTTTGCTTGTAGCCCAAGTAAAGTTGCCATGAGAGTTTGAAATCTGACCGTTGAGACACTGTCAGTTCCTTAGTGACCCAGGGTCATTTCGGACAAATCAGGTCGGGTTGCCAAGTGGCTATAAATAGCCCACCCCCTACAACCATAAACGGTTGGCTGCTCAGATTTCAGTGCACGACTTTTGTCGTTTGAGAGCAACCCACCTCGAAGCCTTTGAGAGAAAATTCCTAGCGAGGAGAAAGCCCTAACCACCCAGAGCCAGAGTAAATTGGGCATCACTTAAGTCTTCTTGTCTGTGTGATCTGAAGACTTATTACACTTGAGGACTGTGAATCCTCCAGACGGTTAGGCGTCGCGTTCTGAGCATCCAAGAGACATTGTGGATTGCCAGTGAACGAAGTCTGTGAAGGTTTGGGAGTCTACCTTGAAGACTTACCAGAGTGATTGGGCAAGGACTATGTGACCTTAGCTCAAGGAGAATACGGTGAGGACTTGGTGTCCTGAGCTGCATGTTCAGGACTGGGTGTCCGGGACTGTGTGTCCTAAGGTTTAAATACCTAGCCGCTCCAACCAGACGTACAGTTCTCACAGCAACTGGAACTGGTCCAACACATCATTGTCTTCAACGAGTCACTGGTTTCATCTTCACTTCCTTTTACTTACTGATCACTCATTGTGAAGTCATTGCTTGTCTGTTCTATCTTTTGTCTTCACAACGTGAGTGTATGATCTGTTTGGCTTCATAGTATCTTCCTACCTGATCCTTATTACACTACAGCTATTTGTCACTGTGCTTTCACTCTGTTGATACTTGACCATGGCTTGCCTAGTGTAGTCTAACTTCCGCTGCATAGTAATAGGCATATCTCTACTGTTTGTCTTCATAACTTCCACGTTTTGAAGACTTTCATAAAAATCGCCTATTCACCCCCCTCTAGTCGATATAACGCACTTTCAGTTGTGCTTGAAGAAAATCAACCAGATTCCTCAGCTGCTCCTGCACCAACTTCAACTCCAATCCTTCCATCTGCATCAGATGTGAAGAAGACCAAGGCTGCAGAGCGTGCTGCAGTGAAGAAAAGGAAAGCATCAGCTGCTTCAGATTCTTCAGCTCCGAAGAAAATGAAGCCTATGACAAGCTCATTTGCAAATCCGATTGATGCTGTTCCCATCTCAACTAGGCCATCAAAGGACCTTGTTCCTTTTGATGAAGAATATGTGATCCCCAGCGGATCTGATGAAGAAACTCCTTCTTCTGCTTCGTCTGAATCATTGGATAAACAAATTGAAGTGGATGCGATCCCTTCAACACCTATCATCTCCTCGCCTATGCCTCAGTTCACAGCTGAAGAGGCTGACGTTGAATAAATGGAAGATGAAAATGTGGACATTGGCTGCTCTACACCCGTAATCAGTGATGAATTCTGGGAAAGTCAGCATCCAAACTCACCAATGTTCACCCCTCTACAGCAAATTCCTTAGTCCCCCACACAAACTGTACACATGGGCTCTGAAGAAACTCATCCCAATGCATCTGTCCATGAGGAAATTCCAGCCATTAGCGCTGAAGAAACTGTTGCTGCTGAACAACCAACGACACAGACTGCCACTGAGGAGGAACCAGAAATTCCTCAGCCTGAAGAACCTGCGATTGAGATTCCTGAGGTCGTGATGCAACTCACTGACACTCCTCTGCCGAAGCCAAAGGATCCATTCTCACGCAAGCAAAAGTTCAAGGCTGATGATTTCTTCGGTGAGCACATATTCTTCGAAGATTACAACCCATATGACTCTGCTCGCATTAGGAAGAGGCGTTTCTGGACTGCTAGTCAAGCCAATTTCTATTCCTCAGTGCTGTTCAACAAGGAGAAGATCTTCTACCATGAGCATATTCCTCACTTGGATATGGAATCTATGCCGTGCTTCGCACCAGTCCTCAGTGTTCTTCACGACACTGGACTGCTCAACTATTGCTCTGACATCTGCGATTGGAATGAAGAACTGATTCTTCAATTCTATGCAACGTTGCACATCACTGGAGATGCTGAAGATGTGAATTCATGGGTGCTAGACTGGATGTCTGAAAACACTCACTACACTGCACCAGCCTCTGAATTGCTTCGTGCTCTTCCACTCAGTCCTCCCCTTGAAGAAGCTCGCTGCATCTATAGTGAACCTGACCTCATACATCATTACATGCAGGTGCTGATGAAACCTTTGAAACCAGGTCAGGCACCAAGAACCAAATTCCTCGTGAAGGAATTGTTGTACGTGCCCAGAACTGTCTATCATATTCTTACGAGGACAATCAGTCCCATCAAAGGCCACGACTCATCTGATGAGGAAATTGTTGGCATCATGAAGAATCTGGTATTCAACATCGTTCATGGCATTCCTGTCAATTATCACGATTTCTTCATGAGGACTATGGCAAATGTTGCACTATCACCGTTTGAGCTGAAGCCTTATGCACCTTGGATTATGAGATTCCTCAGAACAAGGTCTTCACTCAACTACAAAGCTGATTTCCAGAATCACCTCAGCTACTTGCCCCCAATTGAAGTCCTCAAGCAGACATATTCCTCTCTTGATGGAAAGGGCAAGGCACCAGCTGTAATAGATGAAGGCATTCATCCATTGGATGGTCAGTTTCGCAAAGCTGCATCTTATTCCACCAATGATGACTCTGCCACACATGACTCTGCCAATGCACCCAAGTCCACTCCTCAAGCCACTGCTCCACGTGTGATGACTGACCGTGAACTTCTGCTTAGTCTTCACCAGAAGGTGGATCGAAATCACAAATGGGTTAAGCGTCAGTTTGATTCACTTCTTCACAACATGACTGCCACACACAATGCAGTGAAGAAAAACCACTACTACCTCCATCAAGTCTTCGGTCGCACCTGGGCAATCCTGTCACATCTGTATGGTGGAGAAGATCTGAAGAACATGGGTCTCAATGAAGATTTTGACTGGTCTGCACCTCCACCGAAGAAATTCAAGAAGGTGAAAGTTCCTTCTCTGGTGGCCAGCTCATATTCTTCATCGCGCAACACTGATGAACATGAAGATTTGGACGACACTTCGGTAGGCCCTACATCAACAAACGACCCTAGCAATGCTGGCGCTCCTTCTTCAACATGATTATCTTCAGGGGCGTTAGTCCTCATTTTCGATCCTTTTGGTCATTCGATGACAAAGGGGGATAAATATGAGTTAGTCTTCAAGCGGGTCTACTATATGGGCGTTTTTTTGCTAAGTTACAACTCTCGTTCTTTTGAAACTTTATTGGATCGAGTTGTAATCTTAAACCCGATGGTGCTCTAATACTTTTGATGCACTGTGCTCTGATACTTTTGATGCACTATTCTGCATGCTATTCCTCGTTAATATTATTGCACGCATGCTGAATTTCATCAGGCACCATATTTCATCATGCATTTCAAATTCTTCATATTATATGTTAAATGCGTGCATGAATTACAAGATATAGGGGGAGATCTCCATGATTCAACTCTTCAAGTGTGCATTGCTTCAAAAGAAAATTCCTCACCATGCACATCTTCAGGGGGAGTTCTTCTATATCTTGCAATCAAATTCCTCAATATCAGTAGTTACACTTCATATGTTTATCCCCGTTGAAAACTTAACCTATATTGTCATCAATCACCAAAAAGGGGGAGATTGTAAGTGCATCTAGTGCCCCTTAGTGATTTTGGTGTATTGAAGACTTATAGGTTAAGGGACTAATGCGTTTGTGAGTGTACACAGGTCTATAAGTCTATGAGGAGTTTGATATTTACAGGAAAAGTCGACCCCTAAAAATGAATATCTTCGACTGAAGATTTTGGTATTTCTGAAGACTTTCATGAAGACTTTGAAAGTGAAGAAAATGGTGTGACCGTGAAGACTTGGTATTCATTCGAGGAATATGAAGCGTGAAGACTTTTGTTTTCATAGTTTCATTTTCTCTTTCTTGAGTCATAGGAAACACCGTACTGTTAAAGGGGGTCGAGGAAATACTAAGGAAAAATTTCCATGTGATGCTCAACTCAAAATCCTACACCTACCAATCCCTTCGAGTGAAGCCATTGGAAATCTCATACAGTTCAGTCAATTTTTTCAGTGACAGAGACGAGGTTCTTCTGGTCTCTGAGGAATTTGTCCTGAATGAGGAGTTAGGAATTCGCCAGTGCGGATTGCCTACACAGTGAGGAACATGATAGCCCTGAGGATTTTGCTACTCAAAATTCCGACCGTTGCTGTGTGCTATGTGCCAGCTGTCCCAAAATATCTATCCACCTAACGGTCATATCATTGAAGGGCATTTATGTCTTATCATGTCGGGCTGCTCCCTATGCTATAAATAGCCGCCCCCTACAACCACTAGCTGGTTGGCTGCTCCGAGAGAAACTGACACTTGTCATTTGAGAGCAACCCATCCTTTGAGGACTTTGAGCGAAAATCATCAAGTGAGAAAAAACCAAAAACCCAAAACCCAAACACCTACATGTTGGGTAACGTAGTAATTTCAAAAAATTTCCTATGCACACGCAAGATCATGGTGATGCATAGCAACGAGAGGGGAGAGTGTGATCTACGTACCCTTGTAGACCGACAGCGGAAGCGTTAGCACAACGCGGTTGATGTAGTCGTACGTCTTTACGGCCCGACCGATCAAGCACCGAAACTACGGCACCTCCGAGTTCTAGCACACGTTCAGCTCGATGACGATCCCCGGACTCCGATCCAGCAAAGTGTCGGGGAAGAGTTCCGTCAGCACGACGGCGTGGTGACGATCTTGATGTTCTACCGTCGCAGGGCTTCGCCTAAGCACCGCTACAATATTATCGAGGAGTATGGTGGAAGGGGGCACCACACACGGCTAAGAAAACGATCACGAGGATCAACTTGTGTGTCTATGGGGTGCCCCCTGCCCCCGTATATAAAGGAGTGGAGGAGGGGAGGGCCGGCCCTCTCTATGGCGCGCCCTAGGGAAATCCTACTCCCACCGGGAGTAGGATTCCCCCTTTCCTAGTCCAACTAGGAGTCCTTCCATGTAGTAGGAGTAGGAGACAAGGAAGGGAAAGAGGGAAGAGAAGGAAGGAGGGGGCGCAGCCCCTCCCCCTAGTCCAATTCGGACTAGGCCTTGGGGGGGGGGGCGCGGCCTGCCTCTCCCTCTCCTCTAAAGCTCAATAAGGCCCATATACTTCTTCTCCCGTATTCCCGTAACTCCCCGGTACTCCGAAAAATACCCGAACCACTCGGAACCTTTCCGATGTCCGAATATAGTCGTCCAATATATCGATCTTTACGTCTCGACCATTTCGAGACTCCTCGTGATGTCCCCGATCTCATCCGGGACTCCGAACTCCTTCGGTACATCAAAACTCATAAACTCATAATATAACTGTCATCGAAACCTTAAGCGTGCGGACCCTACGGGTTCGAGAACAATGTAGACATGACCGAGACATTTCTCCGGTCAATAACCAATAGCGGAACCTGGATGCTCATATTGGCTCCCACATATTCTATGAAGATCTTTATCGGTCAGACCGCATAACAACATACGTTGTTCCCTTTGTCATTGGTATGTTACTTGCCCGAGATTCGATCGTCGGTATCTTAATACCTAGTTCAATCTTGTTACCGGCAAGTCTCTTTACTCGTTTCGTAATACATCATCTCGCAACTAACTCATTAGTTGCAATGCTTGCAAGGCTTATGTGATGTGCATTACCGAGAGGGCCCAGAGATACATCTCCGACAATCGGAGTGACAAATCCTAATCTCGAAATACGCCAACCCAACATGTACCTTTGGAGACACCTGTAGAGATCCTTTATAATCACCCAGTTACGTTGTGACGTTTAGTAGCACACAAAGTGTTCCTCCGGCAAACGGGAGTTGCATAATCTCATAGTCATAGGAACATGTATAAGTCATGAAGAAAGCAATAGCAACATACTAAACGATCGGGTGCTAAGCTAATGGAATGGGTCATGTCAATCACATCATTCTCCTAATGATGTGATCCCGTTAGTCAAATGACAACACATGTCTATGGTTAGGAAACATAACCATCTTCGATTAACAAACTAGTCAAGTAGAGGCATACTAGTGACACTTTGTTTGTCTATGTATTCACACATGTATTATGTTTCCGGTTAATACAATTCTAGCATGAATAATAAACATTTATCATGAAATAAGGAAATAAATAATAACTTTATTATTGCCTCTAGGGCATATTTCCTCCAGTCTCCCACTTGCACTAGAGTCAATATCTAGTTCACATTGCTATGTGATTTAACACCAGTAGTTCACATCATCATGTGATTAACACTCAAAAGGGTTTACTAGAGTCAATAATCTAGTTCACATCGCTATGTGATTAACACCCAAAGAGTACTAAGGTGTGATCATGTTTTGCTTGTGAGAGAAGTTTAGTCAACGGGTCTGCCACATTCAGATCCGTATGTATTTTGCAAATTTCTATGTCAACAATGCTCTGCACAGAGCTACTCTAGCTAATTGCTCCCACTTTTAATATGTATCCAGATTAAGACTTAGAGTCATCTGGATCAGTGTCAAAACTTGCATCGACGTAACCCTTTACGACGAACCTTTTTTTTCCATGTCCATAATCGAGAAACATATCCTTATTCCACTAAGGATAATTTTGACCAATGTCCAGTGATCTACTCATAGATCACTATTGTACTCCCTTGCCAAACTCAGGGCAGGGTATACAATAGGTCTGTTACACAACATGGCATACTTTATAGAACCTATGGCTGAGGCATAGGGAATGACTTTCATTCTCTCTCTATCTTCTGCCGTCGTCGGGTTTTGAGTCTTACTCAACTTCACACCTTGCAACACAGGCAAGAACTCCTTCTTTGACTGTTCCATTTTGAACTACTTCAAAATCTTATCAAGGTATGTACTCATTGAAAAACTTATCAAGCGTCTTGATCTATCTCTATAGATCTTGATGCTCAATATGTAAGCAGCTTCACCGAGGTCTTTCTTTGAAAAAACTCTTTTCAAACATTCCTTTATGCTTTGCAGAATAATTCTACATCATCTCCGATCAATAATATGTCATACATATACTTATCAGAAATGCTGTAGTGCTCCCACTCACTTTCTTGTAAATACAGGCTTCACCGCAAGTCTGTATAAACTATATGCTTTGATCAACTTATCAAAGCGTATATTCCAACTCCGAGATGCTTGCACCAGTCCATAGATGGATCGCTGGAGCTTGCATATTTAGTTAACACCTTTAGGATCGACAAAACCTTCTAGTTGCATCGTATACAACTCTTCTTTAATAAATCCATTAAGGAATGAAGTTTTGTTTATCCATTTGCCAGATTTCATAAAATGCGGCAATTGCTAACATGATTCGGACAGACTTAAGCATAGATACGAGTGAGAAACTCTCATCGTAGTCAACACCTTGAACTTGTCGAAAACCTTTTTCGACAATTCTAGCTTTGTAGATAGTAACACTACTATCAACGTCCGTCTTCCTCTTAAAGATCCATTTATTTTCTATGGCTTGCCGATCAACGGGCAAATCCATCAAAGTCCATACTTTGTTCTCATACATGGATCATATCTCAGATTTCATGGTCTCAAACCATTTCGCGGAATCTGGGCTCATCATCGCTTCCTCATAGTTCGTAGGTTCGTCATGGTCTAGTAACATGACTTCCAGAACAGGATTACCGTACCACTCTGGTGCGGATCTCACTCTGGTTTACCTATGAGATTTGGTAGTAACTTGATCTGAAGTTACATGATTATCATCATTAGCTTCCTCACTAATTGGTGTAGTAGTCACAAGAACAGATTTCTGTGATGAACTACTTTCCAATAAGGGAGAAGGTACAATTACCTTATCAAGTTTTCTACTTTCCTCCCACTCACTTCTTTCATGAGAAACTCCTTCTCTAGAAAGGATCCATTCTCAGCAATGAATAACTTGCCTTCGGATCTGTGATAGAAGGTGTACCCAACATTTTCTTTTGGGTAACCTATGAAGATTTACTTCTCCGATTTGGGTTCGAGCTTATCATGTTGAAACTTTTTCACATAAGCATCACAGTCCCAAACTTTAAGAAACAACAGCTTAGGTTTCTTGCCAAACCATATTTCATACGGTGTCGTCTCAACGGATTTAGATGGTGCCCTATTTAACGTGAATGTAGCTGTCTCCAATGCATAACCCCAAAACGATAGCGGTAAATCTGTAAGAGACATCATAGATCGCACCATATCAAGTAAAGTACGATTACGACGTTCGGACACACCATTACACTATGGTGTTCCAGGTGGCGTGAGTAGTGAAACTATTTCACATTGTTTTAACTGAAGGCCAAACTCGTAACTCAAATATTTTATTCTGCGATCATATCATTGAAACTTTTACTTTTGTTACGATGATTCTCCACTTCACTCTGAAATTCTTTGAACTTTTCAAATATTTCAGACTTGTGTTTCATCAAGTAGATATACTCATATCTGCTCAAATCATCTGTGAAGATCAGAAAATAATGATACCTGCTGCGAGCTTCAATATTCATCGGTCCAGATACATCAGTATGCATGATTTCCAACAAATCTGTTGCTTGCTGCATTGTTCCGGAGAACGGAGTTTTAGTCATCGTGCCCATGAGGCATGGTTCGTAAGCATCAACTGATTCATAATCAAGTTATTCCAAAAGTCCATCAGCATGGAGTTTCTTTATGCGCTTTACACCAATATGACCTAAACGGCAGTGCCACAAATAAGTTGCACTATCATTATTAACTTTGCATCTTTTGGTTTCAATATTATGAATATGTGTATCACTACGATCGAGATCCAATGAACCATTTTCATTGGGTGTGTAACCATATATGTAAACAGAACAACAATTTATTCTCTTACTTAAATGAATAACCGTATTGCAATAAACATGATCAAATCATATTCATGCTCAACGCAAACACCAAATAACACTTATTTAGGTTCAATACTAATCCCGAAAGTATAGGGAGTGTGCGATGATGATCATATCAATCTTGGAACCACTTCCAACACACATCGTCACTTCACCCTTAACTAGTCTCTGTTCATTCTGCAACTGCCGTTTCGAGTTACTACTCTTAGCAACTGAACTAGTATCAAATACTGAGGGGTTGCTATAAACACTAGTAAAGTACACATCAATAACATGTATATCAAATATACCTATGTTCACTTTGCCATCCTTCTTATCTGCCAAATACTTGGGGTAGTTCCGCTTCCAGTGACCAGTTCCTTTGCAGTAGAAGCACTTAGTCTCAGGCTCAGGACCAGACTTGGGCTTCTTCACTTGAGCAGCAACTTGCTTGCTGTTCTTCTTGAAGTTCCCCTTCTTCCCTTTGCCCTTTTTCTTGAAAATAGTGGTTTCGTCAACCATCAACACTTGATGTTTTTCTTGATTTTTACCTTCGTTGATTTCAGCATCACGAAAAGCTTGGGAATCGTTTCTGTTATCCCTTGCATATTATAGTTCATCATGAAGTTCTACTAACTTGGTGATGGTGACTAGAGAACTCTGTCAATCACTATCTTATCTGGAAGATTAACTCCCACTTGATTCAAGCGATTGTAGTACCCAGACAATCTGAGCACATGCTCACTAGTTGAGCGATTCTCCTCCATCTTTTAGCTATAGAACTTGTTGGAGACTTCATATCTCTCAACTCGGGTATTTGCTTGAAATATTAACTTGAACTCCTGAAACATCTCATATGGTCCATGACGTTCAAAACGTCTTTGAAGTCCCGATTCTAAGCCGTTAAGCATGGTGCACTAAACTATCAAGTAGTCATCATATTTAGCTAGCCAAACATTCATAACGTCTGCATCTGCTCCTGCAATAGGTCTGTCACCTAGCGGTGCATCAAGGACATAATTCTTCTGTGCAGCAATGAGGAGAAACCTCAGATCACGGATCCAATCCGCATCATTGCTACTAACATCTTTCAACACAATATTCTCTAGGAACATATCAAAAATAAAGGGAAGCAACAACGCGAGCTATTGATCTACAACATAGATATGCTAATACTACCAGGACTAAGTTCATGATAAATTAAAGTTCAATTAATCATATTACTTAAGAATTCCCACTTAGATAGACATCCCTCTAATCCTTTAAGTGATCACGTGATCCAAATCAACTAAACCATGTCCGATCATCACGTGAGATGGAGTAGTTGTTGGAAATATGCCCTAGAGGCAATAATAAATAAGTTATTATTATATTTCTTTGTTCATGATAATTGTCTTTTATTCATGCTATAACTGTATTATCCGGGAATCGTAATACATGTGTGAATACATAGACCACAATATGTCCCTAGTGAGCCTCTAGTTGACTAGCTCGTTGTGATCAACAGATAGTCATGGTTTCCTGGCTATGGACATTTGGATGTCGTTGATAACGGGATCACATCATTAGGAGAATGATGTGATGGACAAGACCCAATCCTAAGCATAGCACAAAGATCGTGTAGTTCGTTTGCTAGAGCTTTGCCAATGTCAAGTATCTCTTCCTTTGACCATGAGATCGTGTAACTCCTGGATACCGTAGGAGTGCTTTGGGTGTATCAAACGTCACAACGTAACTGGGTGACTATAAAGGTGCACTACAGGTATCTCCGAAAGTATCTATTGTTTTATGCGGATCGAGACTGGGATTTGTCACTCCGTGTAAACGGAGAGGTATCTCTGGGCCCACTCGGTAGGACATCATCACATGCGCAATGTGACCAAGGAGTTGATCACGGGGTGATGTGTTACGGAACGAGTAAAGTGACTTGCCGGTAACGAGATTGAACAAGGTATTGGATACCGACGATCGAATCTCGGGCAAGTAACATACCGATAGACAAAGGGAATTGAATACGGGATTGATTGAGTCCTTGACATCGTGGTTCATCCGATGAGATCATCGTGGAACATGTGGGAGCCAACATGGGTATCCAGATCCCGCTGTTGGTTATTGACCGGAGAACGTCTCGGTCATGTCTGCATGTCTCCCGAACCCGTAGGGTCTACACACTTAAGGTTCGATGACGCTAGGGTTATAAAGGAAGCTTGTATGTGGTAACCGAATGTTGTTCGGAGTCCCGGATGAGATCCCGGACGTCACGAGGAGTTACGGAATGGTCCGGAGGTAAAGATTTATATATAGGAAGTCCTGTTTCGGCCATCGGGACAAGTTTCGGGGTCATCGGTATTGTACCGGGACCACCGGAAGGGTCCCGGGGGCCCACCGGGTGGGGCCACCTGCCCCGGGGGGCCACATGGGCTGTAGGGGGTGCGCCTTGGCCTACATGGGCCAAGGGCACCAGCCCCAAGAGGCCCATGCGCCTAGGGAACCCTAGAGGGAAGAGTCCTCGAGGGGGAAGGCACCTCCGAGGTGCCTTGGGGAGGATGGACTCCTCCCCCCCTCTTGGCCGCACCCCTTTCTTGGAGTAGGGGGCAAGGCTGCACCTCCCCCCTCTCCCCTGCCCCTATATATAGTGGAGGGAAGGGAGGGCATCCATACCTGAGCCCTTGGCGCCTCCCTCCCTCCCGTGACACCTCCTCCTCTCCCGTAGGTGCTTGGCGAAGCCCTGCAGGATTGCCACGCTCCTCCATCACCACCACGCCGTTGTGCTGCTGCTAGATGGAGTCTTCCTCAACCTCTCCCTCTCTCCTTGCTGGATCAAGGCGTGGGAGACATCGTCGAGCTGTACGTGTGTTGAACGCGGAGGTGCCGTCCGTTCGGCACTTGATCATCGGTGATCTGAATCACGACGAGTACGACTCCATCAACCCCGTTCACTTGAACGCTTCCGCTTAGCGATCTACAAGGGTATGTAGATGCACTCCCCTTTCTACTCGTTGCTGGTCTCTCCATAGATAGATCTTGGTGATGCGTAGGAAAATTTTGAATTTCTGCTACGTTCCCCAACAGTGGTATCAGAGCTAGGTCTATTGCGTAGATTCTTTGCACGAGTAGAACACAAAGTAGTTGTGGGCGTTGATGTTGTTCAATATGCTTACCGTTACTAGTCCAATCTTGTTTCGACGGTATTGTGGGATGAAGCGGCCCGGACCGACCTTACACGTACTCTTACGTGAGACAGGTTCCACCGATTGACATGCACTTGGTGCATAAGGTGGCAAGCGGGTGCCAGTCTCTCCCACTTTAGTCGGAACGGATTCGATGAAAAGGGTCCTTATGAAGGGTAAATATCAATTGGCATATCACGTTGTGGTCTTGCGTAGGTAAGAAACGTTCTTGCTAGAAACCCATAGCAGCCACGTAAAACATGCAACAACAATTAGAGGACGTCTAACTTGTTTTTGCAGGGTATGCTATGTGATGTGATATGGCCAAAAGGATGTGATGAATGATATATGTGATGTATGAGATTGATCATGTTCTTGTAATAGGATTCACGACTTGCATGTCGATGAGTATGACAACCGGCAGGAGCCATATGAGTTGTCTTTATTTATTGTATGACCTGCGTGTCATTGAAGAACGCCATGTAAACTACTTTACTTTATTGCTAAACGCGTTAGTCATAGAAGTAGAAGTAGTCGTTGGCGTGACAACTTCATGAAGACACGATAATGGAGATCATGGTGTCATGCCGGTGACAAGATGATCATGGAGCCCCGAAGATGAAGATCAAAGGAGCTATATGATATTGGCCATATCATGTCACTACTCTATTTGATTGCATGTGATGTTTATCATGTTTATGCATCTTGTTTGCTTAGGACGATGGTAGTAAATAAGATGATCCCTTACAAAATTTCAAGAAGTGTTCTCCCCTAACTGTGCACCGTTGCTACAGTTCGTCGCTTCTAAGCACCACGTGATGATCGGGTGTGATGGATTCTTACGTTCACATACAACGGGTGTAAGACAGTTTTACACAGCGAAAACACTTAGGGTTAACTTGACGAGCCTAGCATGTGCAGACATGGCCTCGGAACACGGAGACCGAAAGGTCGAGCATGAGTCGTATAGTAGATACGATCAACATGAAGATGTTCACCGACGTTAACTAGTCCGTCTCACGTGATGATCGGACACGGCCTAGTTGACTCGGATCATGTAATCACTTAGATGACTAGAGGGATGTCTATCTGAGTGGGAGTTCATAAGATGAACTTAATTATCCTGAACATAGTCAAAAGACCTTTTGCAAATTATGTCGTAGCTCGCGCTATAGTTCTACTGTTTAGATATGTTCCTAGAGAAAATTATAGTTGAAAGTTGATAGTAGCGATTATGCGATCAGTAGAAAGCTTATCTCCTTAATGCACTGCTCAGTGTGCCGAACCCCAAACGTCGTTTGTGGCGAACATCGGACATACACGTTTTGATAACTACGTGATAGTTCAGTTAAACAGTTTAGAGTTGAGGCACGAAAGACGTTTTCGAAACTTCGCGAAACATATGAGATGCTTCGAGGGCTGAAATTGGGATTCCAGGCTCGTGCCCACGTCAAGAGGTATGAGACCTCCGACGATTTTCTTACCCTGCAAACTAAGGGAGAAAAGCTCAATCGTTGAGCTTGTGCTCAGATTGTCTGAGTGCAACAATCACTTGAATCGAGTGGGAGTTGATCTTCTAGATGAGATAGTGATGTTTCCCCAAAGTCATTGCCACCAAGCTGCTAGAGCTTCGTGATGAACTATAACATATCAGGGATAGATATGATGATCCTTGAAATATTCGTGATGTTTGACACCGCGAAAGTAGAAATCAAGATGGAGCATCAATTGTTGATGGTTGGTGAAACCACTAGTTTCAAGAAGGGCAAGGGAACAAAGGGATACTTCATGAAATGGCAAATCAGCTGCTGCTCTAGTGAAGAAACCCAAGGTTGAACCCAAACCCGAGACTAAGTGCTTCTGTAATAAAGGGAACAACCACTGGAGCAGAATTACCCTAGATACTTGGTAGATGAGAAGGCTGGCAAAGTCGATAGAAGTATATTGGATATACATTGTGTTGATGTGTACTTTACTAGTACTCCTAGTAGCACCAGGGTATAAGATACCGGTTCGGTTGCTAAGTGTTAGTAACTCGAAATAAAAGCTACGGAATAAACGGAGACTAGCTAAAAGTGAGCTGACGATAATGTGTTGGAAGTGTTTCCAAGTTTGATGTGATCAAACATCGCACGCTCCCTCTACCATCAAGATTAGTATTAAACCTGAATGGTTTATTGAATCTCGATCGTAGTGATACACATTTTCATGCCAAAAGATATAAGATAGTAATGATAGTACCACTTACTTGTGGCACTGCCATGTAAGTCATAATGGTATAAAACGCATGAAGAAGCTCCATGTTGATGGATCTTTGGACTCACTCGTTTTGAAAAGTTTGAGACATGCGAACCATGTCTATTGGTGTATATGCATGAAGAAACTCCATGCAAATGGATCGTTTGGACTCACTTGATTTTGAATCACTTGAGATATGCAAATCATACCACATGGGCAAGATGACTGAAAAGCCTCGTTTTCAGTAAGATGGAACAAGATAGCAACTTGTTGGAAGTAACACATTTTGATGTGTGCAGTCCAATGAGTGCTGAGGCATGCAGTGAATATCGTTATGTTCTTACTTCACAGATGATTCGAGTAGATGTTGAGAATATTTACTTGATGAAACACAAGTCTGAATTATTGAATGGTTCAAGTAATTTCAGAGTGAAGTAGAAGATCATTGTGACAAGAGGATAAAATGTCTATGATATGATCATAGAGATGAATATCTGAGTTACGAGTTTTGGCACACAATTAAGACATTGTGGAAATTGTTTCGCAATTAATACCGCCTGGAACACCATAGTGTGATGGTGTGTCCGAACATCATAGTTGCACCCTATTGGATATGGTGCGTACCATGATGTCTCTTATCGAATTACCACTATTGTTCATGGGTTAGGCATTAGAGACAACCACATTCACTTTAAATAGGGCACCACGTAATTCCGTTGAGATGACACCGTATGAACTATGGTTTAGAGAAACCTAAGTTGTCGTTTCTTAAAGGTTTGGGGCTGCGATGCTTATGTGAAAAAGTTTCAGGATTGATAAGCTCGAACCCAAAGCGGATAAAATGCATCTTCATAGGACACCCAAAACAGTTGGGTATACCTCCTAATTCAGATCCGAAAGCAATATGGATTGTTTCTTGAATCGGGTCCTTTCTCGAGGAAAGGTTTCTCTCGAAAGAGTTGAGTGGGAGGATGGTGGAGACTTGATGAGGTTATTGAACCATCACTTCAACCAGTGTGTAGCAGGGCACAGGAAGCTGTTCCCGTGGCACCTACACCAATTGAAGTGGAAGCTTATGATATTGATCATGAAGTTTCGGATCAAGTCACTACCGAACCTCGTAGGACGACAAGGACACGTACTACTTCAGAGTGGTACGGTAATCCTGTCTTGGAAGTCATGTTGCTAGACAACAATGAACCTACGAGCTATGGAGAAGCGATGGTGGGCCCGGATTCCGATAAATGGCTTGAGGCCATAAAATCCGAGAGAGGATCCATGTATGAAAACAAAGTGTAGACTTTGGCAGAACGGCTCGATGGTCGTAAGGCTAATGAGTACAGATGGATTTCAAAAGGAAGACGGACAATGATGGTAAATGTCACCATTAAGAAAGCTCGACTTGTCGTTAAGATGTTTTCCAACAAGTTCAAGGAGTTGACTACGATGAGATTTTCTCACTCGTAGCGATGCTAAGAGTCTGTTGGAATTATATTAGCGATTACTGCATTATTTATGAAATCTTGCAGATAGGATGTCAAAACATTATTTCCTCGACGATTTGAATGAGGAAAGGTTGTATGTGATACAACCGGAAGGTTTTGTCAATCCCGAAAGATGCTAATAAGTATGCAAAGCTCCAGCGATCCTTTTAAGGACTGGAGTAAGCATCTCGGAGTTGGAATGTACGCTTTGATGAGATGATCAAAGATTTTGGATTTATACAAAGTTTATAAGAAACTTGTATTTCCAAAGAAGTGAGTGGGAGCACTATAGAATTTCTGATGAGTATATGTTGTTGACATATTGATGATCAGAAATGATGTAGAATTTCTAGAAAGCATATAGGGTTATTTGAAATGTGTTTTTCAATAGAAAACCTGGATTAAGCTACTTGAGCATTGAGCATCAAGATCTATAAGGATAGATCAAAACGCTTAATGGTACTTTCAAATGAGCACATACCTTGACATGATCTTGAAGGTGTTCAAGATGGACCAGTCAAAGAAGGAGTTCTTGCCTGAGTTGTAAGGTACGAAGTTAAGACTTAAAGCTCGACCACGGCAGAATAGAGAGAAAGGACGAAGGTCGTCCCCTATGCTTAAGACGTAGGCTCTTCAGTATGCTATGCTGTGTACCGCACCTGAAGTGTGCCTTGCCATGAGTCAGTCAAGGGGTACAAGAGTGATCCAAGAATGGCTCACAGTACAGCGGTCAAAGTTATCCTTAGTAACTAGTGGACTAAGGAATTTTCTCGATTATGGAGGTGGTAAAAGAGTTCGTCGTAAAGGTTACGACGATGCAAGCTTGACACCTATCCGGATAGCTCTGAGTAGAGAGACCGGATACATATAATGGAGCAATAATTTAGAATAGCTCCAAGTAGAACAGTTGTTTGGAATAGCTCCAAATAGAGCGTGGTAGCTGCATCTAGGAGATGACATAGAGATTTGTAAAGCACACACGGATCTGAAAGGTTCAGACCCGTTGACTAAAACCTCTCTCACAAGCAACATGATCAAACATAAAACTCATTGAGTGTTAATCACATAGTGATGTGAACTAGACTACTGACTCTAGTAAACTCTTGGGTATTAGTCACATGGCGATGTGACCTGTGAGTGTTAATCACATGGCGATGTGAACTAGATTATTGACTCTAGTGCAAGTGGGAGACTGTTGGAAATATGCCCTAGAGGCAATAATAAATAAGTTATTATTATATTTCTTTGTTCATGATAATTGTCTTTTATTCATGCTATAACTGTATTATCCGGAAATCGTAATACACGTGTGAATACATAGACCACAATATGTCCCTAGTGAGCCTCTAGTTGACTAGCTCGTTGTGATCAACAGATAGTCATGGTTTCCTGGCTATGGACATTGGATGTCGTTGATAACGGGATCACATCATTAGGAGAATGATGTGATGGACAAGACCCAATCCTAAGCATAGCACAAAGATCGTGTAGTTCGTTTGCTAGAGCTTTGCCAATGTCAAGTATCTCTTCCTTTGACCATGAGATCGTGTAACTCCTGGATACCGTAGGAGTGCTTTGGGTGTATCAAACGTCACAACGTAACTGGGTGACTATAAAGGTGCACTACAGGTATCTCCGAAAGTATCTATTGTTTTATGCGGATCGAGACTGGGATTTGTCACTCCGTGTAAACGGAGAGGTATCTCTGGGCCCACTCGGTAGGACATCATCACATGCGCAATGTGACCAAGGAGTTGATCACGGGGTGATGTGTTACGGAACGAGTAAAGTGACTTGCCGGTAACGAGATTGAACAAGGTATTGGATACCGACGATCGAATCTCGGGCAAGTAACATACCGATAGACAAAGGGAATTGAATACGGGATTGATTGAGTCCTTGACATCGTGGTTCATCCGATGAGATCATCGTGGAACATGTGGGAGCCAACATGGGTATCCAGATCCCGCTGTTGGTTATTGACCGGAGAACGTCTCGGTCATGTCTGCATGTCTCCCGAACCCGTAGGGTCTACACACTTAAGGTTCGATGACGCTAGGGTTATAAAGGAAGCTTGTATGTGGTAACCGAATGTTGTTCGGAGTCCCGGATGAGATCCCGGACGTCACGAGGAGTTCCGGAATGGTCCGGAGGTAAAGATTTATATATAGGAAGTCCTGTTTCGGCCATCGGGACAAGTTTCGGGGTCATCGGTATTGTACCGGGACCACCGGAAGGGTCCCGGGGGCCCACCGGGTGGGGCCACCTGCCCCGGGGGGCCACATGGGCTGTAGGGGGTGCGCCTTGGCCTACATGGGCCAAGGGCACCAGCCCCAAGAGGCCCATGCGCCTAGGGAACCCTAGAGGGAAGAGTCCTCGAGGGGGAAGGCACCTCCGAGGTGCCTTGGGGAGGATGGACTCCTCCCCCCCTCTTGGCCGCACCCCTTTCTTGGAGTAGGGGGCAAGGCTGCGCCTCCCCCCTCTCCCCTGCCCCTATATATAGTGGAGGGAAGGGAGGGCATCCATACCTGAGCCCTTGGCGCCTCCCTCCCTCCCGTGACACCTCCTCCTCTCCCGTAGGTGCTTGGCGAAGCCCTGCAGGATTGCCACGCTCCTCCATCACCACCACGCCGTTGTGCTGCTGCTAGATGGAGTCTTCCTCAACCTCTCCCTCTCTCCTTGCTGGATCAAGGCGTGGGAGACATCGTCGAGCTGTACGTGTGTTGAACGCGGAGGTGCCGTCCGTTCGGCACTTGATCATCGGTGATCTGAATCACGACGAGTACGACTCCATCAACCCCGTTCACTTGAACGCTTCCGCTTAGCGATCTACAAGGGTATGTAGATGCACTCCCCTTTCTACTCGTTGCTGGTCTCTCCATAGATAGATCTTGGTGATGCGTAGGAAAATTTTGAATTTCTGCTACGTTCCCCAACAGTAGTTTCAATGGTGAACATCACTATGTTGATCATATCTACTATATGATTCATGCTCGACCTTTCGGTCTCTGTGTTCCGAGGCAATATCTGTATATGCTTGGCTCGTCAAGTATAACCTGAGTATTCCGCGTGTGCAACTGTTTTTGCACCCGTTGTATTTGAACGTAGAGCCTATCACACCCGATCATCATGTGGTGTCTCGGCACGAAGAACTTTCGCAACGGTGCATACTCAGGGAGAACACTTCTTGATAATTAGTGAGAGATCATCTTAAAATGCTACCGTCAATCAAAGCAAGATAAGATGCATAAAAGATAAACATCACATGCAATCAATATAAGTGATATGATATGGCCATCATCATCTTGTGATTGTGATCTCCATCTTCGAAGCACCGTCATGATCACCATCGTCACCGGTGCGACACCTTGATCACCATCGTAGTATCGTTGTCGTCTCGCCAATCTTATGCTTCCACGACTATCGCTACCGCTTAGTGATAAAGTAAAGCATTACAGCGCAATTGCATTGCATACAATAAAGCGACAACCATATGGCTCCTGCCAGTTGCCGATAACTTGGTTACAAAACATGATCATCTGATACAATAAATTTTTTTGCATCATGTCTTGTCCATATCACATCACAACATGCCCTGCAAAAACAAGTTAGACGTCCTCTACTTTGTTGTTGCAAGTTGTACGTGGCTTCTACGGGCTTAAGCAAGAACCAATCTTACCTACGCATCAAAACCACAACGATAGTTTGTCAAGTTGGTGCTGTTTTAACCTTCGCAAGGACCGGGCGTAGCCACACTTGGTTCAACTAAAGTTGGAGAAACTGACACCCGCCAGCCACCTGTGTGCAAAGCATGTCGGTAGAACCAGTCTCGCGTAAGCATACACGTAATGTCGGCCCGGGCCGCTTCATCCAACAATACCGCCGAACCAAAGTATGACATGCTGGTAAGCAGTATGACTTATATCGCCCACAACTCACTTGTGTTCTACTCGTGCATATAACATCAACACATAAAACCTAGGCTCGGATGCCACTGTTGGGTAACGTAGTAATTTCAAAAATTTCCTACGCACACGAAAGATCATGATGATGCATAGCGACAAGAGGGGAGAGTGTGATCTACGTACCCTTGTAGGCTGACAGCGGAAGCATTAGCACAACGCGGTTGATGTAGTCGTACGTCTTCACGGCTCGACCGATCAAGCACCGAAACTACGGCACCTCCGAGTTCTAGCGCACGTTCAGCTCGACGACAATCCCCGGACTCCGATCCAGCAAAGTGTCGGGGAAGAGTTCCGTCAGCACGACGGCATGGTGACGATCTTGATGTTCTACCGTCGCAGGGCTTCGCCTAAACACGGCTACAATATTATCGAGGAGTATGGTGGAAGGGGGCACCCCACACGGCTAAGAAAACGATCACGAGGATCAACTTGTGTGTCTATGGGGTGCCCCCTGCCCCCGTATATAAAGGAGTGGAGGAGGGGAGGGCCGGCCCTCTCTATGGCGCGCCCTAGGGAAGTCCTACTCGCACCGGGAGTAGGATTCCACCTTTCCTAGTCCAACTAGGAGTCCTTCCATGTAGTAGGAGTAGGAGACAAGGAAGGGGAAGAGGGAAGAGAAGGAAGGAGGGGGCGCAGCCCCTCCCCCTAGTCCAATTCGGACTAGGCCTTGGGGGGGCGCGCGGCCTGCCTCTCCCTCTCCTCTAAAGCCCAATAAGGCCCATATACTTCTTCTCCCGTATTCCCGTAACTCCCCGGTACTCCGAAAAATACCCGAACCACTCGGAACCTTTCCGATGTCTGAATATAGTCGTCCAATATATCGATCTTTACGTCTCGACCATTTCGAGACTCCTCGTCATGTCCCCGATCTCATCCAGGACTCTGAACTCCTTCGGTACATCAAAACTCATAAACTCATAATATAACTGTCATCGAAACCTTAAGCGTGCGGACCCTACGGGTTCGAGAACAATGTAGACATGACCGAGACATGTCTCCGGACAATAACCAATAGAGGAACCTAGATGCTCATATTGGCTCCCACATATTCTACGAAGATCTTTATCGGTTAGACCGCATAACAACATACGTTGTTCCCTTTGTCATCGGTATGTTACTTGCCCAAGATTCGATCGTCGGTATCTTAATACCTAGTTCAATCTCGTTACCGGCAAGTCTCTTTACTCGTTTCATAATACATCATCTCGCAACTAACTCATTAGTTGCAATGCTTGCAAGGCTTATGTGATGTGCATTATCGAGAGGGCCCAGAGATACATCTCCAACAATCGGAGTGACAAATCCTAATCTCGAAATACGCCAACCCAACATGTACCTTTGGAGACACCTGTAGAGCTCCTTTATAATCACCCAGTTATGTTGTGATGTTTGGTAGCACACAAAGTGTTCCTCCCATAAACGGGAGTTGCATAATCTCATAGTCATAGGAACATGTATAAGTCATGAAGAAAGCAATAGCAACATACTAAACGATCGGGTGCTAAGCTAATGGAATGGGTCATGTCAATCACATCATTCTCCTAATGATGTGATCCCGTTAATCAAATAACAACACATGTCTATGGTTAGGAAACATAACCATCTTCGATTAACAAGCTAGTCAAGTAGAGGCATACTGGTGACACTTTGTTTGTCTATGTATTCACACATGTATTATGTTTCCGGTTAATACAATTCTAGCATGAATAATAAACATTTATCATGAAATAAGGAAATAAATAATAACTTTATTATTGCCTCTAGGGCATATTTCCTTCACTACAAACCCCAAGTGATTGAGCATCACTGAAGAGATTGATCCTGAGTGGATCCGACGCTTGTTAACTTTGTGCTTCTTCCAGACGGTTAGGCGTCATGGTCTAGAGCATCCAAGAGGAATTGTGGATCGCCGAGTGACCAAGTTTGTGAAGGTTTGGAAGTCGCCTGAAGACTTACCACGAGTGATTGGACGAGGTTTGTGTGACCTTAGTTCAAGGAGAATACGGTGAGGACTGGGTGTCCTGAGCTGCGTGTTCAGGACTGGGTGTCCGGGACTGTGTGTCTTCGAGTTTAAATACTCAGCCGCTCCAACCAGACGTACAACTGAGACAGCAGTTGGAACTGGTCTACCAAATCATTGTCTTCACCAAGCTTACTGGTTCTATTTCCTCAACTCTTTCATTTCCTCATAACTATGTTGTGTGTTTGTTCATATCTGTGTTTGAAGACTTTGACTGAAGACTTTCTCAATTTCCTCAGTTCAATTTCTTCAGTCTGTTTGTCTTCATCCTGTGTTATCTTGTGGTTACGCTTCCTGTACTCTGTGCCTGTCTTCATTTCATCATGATGACTATGCTTGTATTCTGTTCTGTTTACTTTTGAGTACTTATTCCGCTGCTAGTAGTTCTTCGCTAAGGAATTTCAGCAAATTCCTCAGTGAAGAATTTCATAAAAATCGCCTATTCACCCCCCTCTAGTCGATATAACGCACTTTCATGGATTCATCGTCATTGAAGCCTGGTTCAGGGGCTACTGAGGGGGTCCTGGATTAGGGGGTCTCCGAACAGCCGGATTATATCCTTTGGCCAGACTGTTGGACTATGAAGATACAAGATTGAAGACTTCGTCTCGTGTCCGGATGAGACTCTATTTGGCGTGGAAGGCAAGCTAGGCAATATGGATATGGATATCTCCTCCTTTGTAACCGACCTTGTGTAACCCTAACCCTCTCCGGTGTCTATATAAACCGGAGGGTTTTAGTCCGTAGGACGACATACAATCATACCATAGGCTAGCTTCTAGGGTTTAGCCTCTCTGATCTCGTGGTAGATCTACTCTTGTACTACGCATATCATCAATATTAATCAAGCAGGACATAGGGTTTTACCTCCATCAAGAGGGCCCGAACCTGGGTAAAACATTGTGTCCCCTGCCTCCTGTTACCATCCGGCCTAGACGCACAGTTCGGGACCCCCTACCCGAAATCCACCGGTTTTGACACCGACAGTGTCGTTAAATGATCGTCTTCACAAATAGCCCGCTATTGTCCGCTATAGCTGATTTTGAGGGCCGCCACTATTTTCTTTTTTTTTTGCAAACTCAAACCTTGTATTACTCAATCATAGTATCATTACAATCCTCAACAACTAACTCCAAAACTTCAGGAGGACCCGACCCTAACCAAGTCATAGTCCTATTACTAGCATGTGTTGGTCGGGTCATGTGTGGATGGCTGGTGTGGTGTGCGTGCATGTAGGTAGTGGGTTAGTGGCTGCATGCGTGTGTTAGTGGCCGGTGTGGCTGTGGATGTGTGCGTGCGTAAGGCTATTTATAGCCTGCATGTGTGTAGAGAAAGTGAACCAAGTGTAAGCCATGTAGCCATTGTAAAGAAGAAAAGATTGGTGGGTTTGAGCGCCCGTGGCGGCGTTCGTGTGTCGGCCGAAAAATCTTGTGTCCACTGTTCTTCTTCTTCCACCTCCATTCGAGTGAGAGGAGAGATAGCTAGAGGGCTTCGGTTCCAACAAGTGCGCCCCCGATTTGTCTGGGCATCGCATGCCGCTGATCGCCTGGACGTCGCGCGTCATCGATCGCCGCTCTGCGCCATTCATCTCCAGATCGCTAGGTACTGCAGCGGCAAAATGGAATCCAATCCTTCTGCACAGTATTTTTCTACCGTTACATTTGGTTATCTCATTACTTGTGTTAACCTGCACATCCGACAACCTACAGTTAGTCGAAGTATACTACGGAAATTTTAGAATATGTAAAGTCTATGCTACATGGTTGAGCTGCGGTTGCTCGCGCAGGGCCTGGGCGGCGAGCTGCAGTGGCTTGCACAGGCATCAGCGAGGCGAGGGCGATCTTTGCTCGCTCGTGCAGACTTGGACGAGCACTGGTGGTGAGGTACGAGAGATCGAGTAGGCATAAGCAGGGCCACAACGAGTTCTGCCGACACACGCAGGCTTGGGCTAGCAATGGCGGGCAGCGGCAAGCTGCGGTTACTGGCATAGGCATGGGCGAGCTAGGGCGGTGAGCTGTTGTGGCTCGCACTAGCATCAGTAAGCTACGGTGGAGACAAGGATGAGCGCCTCATAGCAATCCGACCCAACCAGTCCACACATGCATCAGAAAAGGTTGAAATATCCAGAGGTACTTTCGTCTTTTCGGGTGGCAACAAATGGGAAAATAAAAAATAAAAGCAATGGAAAAGAGAAAATGGCATGGTAATCAAAGTGCACACGATCTAGATAGCATTTTTGCGAAGTCAATCTTGAGAGTGGCAGTTTTGAGAAGCCCAATATTAAAAGTGGTAAATAGCCAATTTTCTCCAAAAAGAGTGGTGGCGTCCAACTCGGGAGAGGAGGGGATTAGGGTTAGGATGGATGGTGGAGCGGGTTTTTTTGACAGGAGGAAACCGAGTAGGGATAGAAACAGATGATGATAGTCATGGGATGGACGATCGGCAGAATAGTGGTCCAGTTGATAGGAAAAGGAAACTTGTGTTCTTTTTAGACAGTAGAGATAAGGACATAGGAGCCAACACATTCAAAGGCATTTTTTTCAATTGAGATGTACGGATTCATGTGTTTACATATATAGATTCTGTTCATGTATCACAGTCCAATGCGTATATGAGCCACCCCTTGCCGTAAACACACACACACACACACACACACCCGTGCATGTTTTGATCGGAAAGCAAAAAGGCTAATAAAGATCCTAAAAAGGGCTAATAAAGTAGAACGTGCTAGCGTTCCCTAAAAAAAGTAGAACGTGATAGCGTGATGTCGAAAAAAGTAGAATCTGCTAGCATTAGTAGAAAAAGGGTCTAATGTGAAGCACATTAGTCTCGGTTTGTAGCTGAACCGGCACTAATGTGACCATTAGTGCCGGTTCAAATGGTTTGGCGGGCGGCGCTTATTAGTATCGGATCATGGAGAATCTTTAGTACCGGTTCGTGTCACGAACCGGTACTAAAGAGTCTACAGCAGGCTGTTGGCAGGCTGTGGCCTCACCAACCCTTTTAGTACTGGTTCATGCCACAAATCGGTACTAAAGTTTCGCCATGCTGCGGCTTTTTAGTCTCACCTCGCTACCCTAAGAGGGTTTTTACCACCTTAAATATGTTACTGCTCAAACTGTCACAACCAATTGGTCTTCATTGAACTCTATGTATAGGATTTTTTATGTATATTTTTACATGTTTTTAAAACTTCAGACTTTTTATGCATTCAGTATGCACCATTCAAAGTCACGTCATCAACTTTCAACCCTTTGTGCCTTTATTTTCAATTTTTCATGCATTTACTGATTTGTTTTGAGCTAAATGACCCTGAAATTGAAAAGCACTACAAATGAACTCTAAAAAGGTTGAAACTTGGCATGGTATCACCATTTCACTCACATAGCATGTTCAAAAAAGTAGAGAGGGTTACGGCAAAAACTGGGTGCACTTCGTGTACAAACTGGACAATCTCTTTCGAAGTATCAGGGTTTCGGAAGAAAACTCATCTGTTACAAAGGCACTTCATTTTTTAAACTTATTACGACTCCAGACTTTTTGCGTTCAGTGTGCATCATTCAAAGCCACATCATCAACTTTCAACCCTTTCTACCTTTATTTTTCTATTTTTTCATGCATTTACTGATTTGTTTGAGCTAAATAACCTTGGAATTAAAAAGCACTACAAATGAACTCTGAAAAGGTTGAAACTTGGCATGGTATCATCATTTCACCCACATAGCATGTGCAGTAGAGAGGGTTACGGCAAAAACTGGATGCACTTCGTGTACAAACTGGACAATCTCTTTCGAAGTATCAGGGTTTCGGACGAAAACTCATTTGTTACAAAGGCACTTTATTTTTTTTAACTTATTACAACTTCATACTTTTTTACGTTCAGTATGCACCATTCAAAGCCACGTCATCATTTTCAACCCTTTTTGCCTTCATTTTCTATTTTGCATGCATTTACTGATTTGTTTTGAGCTAAATGACCCTGAAATTGAAAAGCACTACAAATGAACTCTGAAAAGGTTGAAACTTGGCATGGTATCATCATTTCACCCACATATCATGTGCAAAAAAGTAGAGAGGGTTACACCAAAAACTGGATGCACTTCGTGTACAAACTGGACACTCTCTTTCGAAGTATCAGGGTTTCGGACGAAAACTCATCTGTTACAAAGGCACTTTATTTTTCTAAACTTATTACAACTCCAGACTTTTTGTGCATTTATTATGCACCATTCAAACCCACGTCGTCAACTTTCAACCCTTTGTGCCTTCATTTGCTATTTTTCATGCATTTACTGATTTGTTTTGAGCTAAATAATCCTAAAATTGTAAAGCACTACAAATGAACTCTGAAAAGGTTGAAACTTGGCATGGTATCATCATTTCATCCAAATGGCATGTGCAAAAAAGTAGAGAGGGTTACGGCAAAAACTGGATACACTTCGTGTACAAACTGGACACTCTTTAAATACAACAAAAATATTCACAAAGAAACTTTGTAATTTTTTGTACCTAAAGCAAAAATATTCACAAAGAAACTCTAAATACAACAAAAAAACTACTCAGAAATAAATAGAAGAAAATAAATAAAGCAGAAAGAAAACAAAACTACATAAAAAAAATATTTGGTCGCTGCCCAGTGGGTCTGCTTGGCTTTGGGCATGGATATGCACACCCATAAGGCCCAGTAGGCTCATAGGGCAGCGCGCCAAAGTTAGGCATAGAAGCCTGCTTTAGAGAGGAGCTCGAAGGAGCAGCCGTGGCTGGGTTTATAAACCAGTGCGGCTGCCCTTCGCCCGGCGAGGTGGGACTAAACTTTGTGCACCGCGGGATGGGAGCGCACCCACTTTAGTACCGGTTCGTGGCTCCAACCGGTACTAAAGGGGGTGTCTTAGTACCGGGTTGAGCCACAACCCGATACTAAAGGGGGTCGCTTCCCGCCGCTTGGCCTGGCCAAATTTGACCTTTAGTACCGGTTGGTGGCCCCAACCGGTACTAAAGGTCCGTCCTATATATACAACACTTACGAAAATTTCAGTTAGTTTCTGTTCTGCTTCATCGCGCCTGTCGTCATCGTCGCCCCCCCGCCGCGCGCGTCAGCCCATCCCCGTCGCCGTCACCGTCCTCGTCCCCGTCGCTGCCCCCTTCGCGCGCGCCCGTCCCCGCCCTCGTCACCGCGCGCGCCCGTCCCTGCCCTCGTCGCCAGCGGCCTCTGCGCGCCCAACCTCGGGGCCCGCTGGCGACGAGGGCGGGGACCATAATGTCACGAATGGATGGTTTCATTTTTTGCAGCTTAAATACTCATCTACCATATTCACGAATGGATGCATGTTGGTTGAACGTTAAGTGGAATTGACCATGTGAATTCTGGCGCGTGGTGAACCATATATATATATATATATATATCCATGTTCGGCTTCCAAGTAATAGACGTGCCAAGTGCAGCAAACAGAAACATCTATCTCGACCATAATTTAAATATAAGCCAATTATATATTATCGAATGTAAAGCTCCATTACCAAGCAGTCCGCTTGGTAATATACCAAAAAAGGTTGCAACCAATAATAAATCAATGTAAAGTCCGTCGATAAAAAGGGACCGCATGAATTGAGTATGTACTCCCACGAGAAGGGTAATAACGGACGAATGTTGTTCCCTACGCGTTCCACGGGCGAGGCAGAAACATGCGGCACATGTTGGCAGGCTCTCTACGTTGCCAGTCTCTGGGCGGCGGATCTCCTGGTGTACCGCCGGGGGTCGTGCTCTGGCAGGCAGACTTGGAGCGCCTCCTACTACTTGACAAGAATGGCAGGGGGCGATGGAAGGGTTTGCCTAGCCGGTGAGCAGATCGGCGCACGTTTGGAGGTAAATTCCCCTTTGTCACGTTGCTTGGATTAGCACGACTCTGGATTGTGCGGGTCTCGGTGGCGTGCTCAATGCGCGCTGCGAGGAGTGGGAGGTTGGGCGATGCCATGAATGTGCGGTGTGGCTGGATGGCAATTACTCCCCTCCAGAGCACGATTACGCCATACCCCCCACAAGTCCATTGTCATTCCACCTTGCGGCAGCGAAAAACTCTCATCTCTGTCTAGTTTGCGTTCTCCACTAATTTTGATGAGCAGTGGCAGATTAGAGGTTGAAGATGGAGTCGAAGCTATTGGAGATCCCAAGCGAAGATAAGGTGAAGATGAATCGGATGCAGGAGATCTGTTCATGGTCTGTGACCAAGGACAATCTGTACGAGGCGGCGTGCTTGATCTGTTAGAGGCTAATAGTGGAGGAGGACGAGAGGCTGTCGCTAGAGGGGCTAAGCAAGCTCCCTCTGCAAGTAGATATCTAGGCCATGGAGGAGGCGGGATCAGAGGATCCGAAATAGGAGTGGAAGTGGCGCAAGTTCCAATATCATCGTCGCGCCCCCATAGGCCCAACGATGTTCAAGATTGGAATGGTGATGGTGCTCCCTTTGCTAGGGACAAGGGAGATGCTCATTCTGATTCTGGAAGATGATCCCAGAGTCCATGTAACAAAACTCAAGGAGGTCACCGCACTTCCCGCGGTGTTGCCCCCGTCTACTGAACTTGGCTTGCTCCACTGCAGCGGAGTAGGGTTGTCCCACGCCGGCAATGGCTTTTGGTTGCTAGGTGGGGAGGACTCCGACAACGAGGAAGTGTGGTCGTTCAGATATCAAGGTACTTTTTGTTGCTACTCTAGATATCTGCATTCTCCTTTGCAAAGTTGTGAAGAGAGAATTGCACATAGAAGAAGTTGAGTTGGTAAATTGCAATCCAGAAAACAAAAAATGATACCAGACATCTTCCTGTGTCTCAGGATATGGTATTGCTCTAAGTGAATTCAGCCAAATTGAAGATAAGGAGATTTTATAAAGTTTATTAGTTGTGGGATAAAAGTCAAGAACCATTTGGATGCCAAAAAAATCTCGTGCATCCCTGCTTTTTGGTCCGAGGAGATGGTTGACTTTGGAGATTAGTTTTGAATGATTGTGAGGTTGTCAGTTGCCTTAGGGGAAATGGGTCGAAATTGAAATCTATAGTGATAATTGAAAACCAAGTTGATAACAAGTGTGTTGTTGGGCTTGATATAGTGGTCTCTTTTGATCCAGGAGGCCCAGGTCTTGGTGGGTTAAAAATATATTTTGGCAATCCGCTTACCCTTTCTTTTGATTACTTATAAATAGCATGATTTTATCCTAGGTTGTGGATGAGAGTGAGTTCTCTGGCGTGTTAGGGTTTCCCTGTGAGCCGTCGGTGACTTGTAACTGAGGATATGTTTGAGAACTTTGGCAGACACAGGGGCACTGGGAGATTCAGTAATGAAGGGAGGGGTAATTATAAATATTGTAGGAATGAAGATGAAGGAGACCGAATTAGACACATAAATCCATGAGACGAAAGGGGTGACCTGGTTGTGAAATCTGGTGGTTTAAGTTGAAACTGGCAATTTCTTGATCTGCGAGGACCTCACTCGAACGATGGTGATGCCCAAGGTGGTGGATCTCTTCAACAGGTTGGCAGGAAGACTACAGAAGGGAATTTCTTGTAGTAAGGAAACATGGTAATCTCGGGACACCTTGAGGCTGGGTGTGAGTTGGGTACTGCAATGCATTAACAAGACTTCTATAAAGTGATGGATCCTAAGGGATGGCCATCAGTGGCAAATAGTATGGACTGGGTGTCAACGAGGGTGAAGATGGGCTTGGCATTAAGCATGGATGCAAGCGAGAGTCTGTAAAGCGTATTGTTTCTTGCAAAAAGGTGTTACCCATGAGACTAATCCCAACGACATATAAGGCAAGGTGGGTGGTGGCATTATTGTTTTAGTGAAAGGTGAATAATGAGGAGCCAAATTCGGACACAACAAAGCCTAGGGAGAGGGGATGTGTGCTAAACCGCATAGACCAGGCACAAAGTGCTTTCTTAAGGCCATATGGGTACTTGTGTAGTCAAAGAAACCTGAAGGTTGGAGACTATAGATTGTTTCAACAAGAAAACTATCGAGAGAAAATAGTTGTAGCTTGTGGTTGATGAATTTTCACCACCTTGATTGTTTTCCATTTATTTGAGAGAAACATGGACTTGGTTAAGCACAAAGGTGTAAAAGTGTTGGAGGGTAATATCGGCAATAGACTTGTTGTGTAATGGACTAGTTCGGTAACGCTGTGAGTACTCATCAAGAATAATGACATAAAATTCATAAGAAGGGAAAATACAATGGGAAAATTTCACAAATCATAATGTATTTTTTGGAGGGGTAGTAGTAGAAAAAAAGGGAAGAATCAATACGCAGGTAGGGCTGTCATCCAAACTGGCAAGAATCACAAACAAGAGTTTGCCGAATTTATTTATTACATGATGGAAGTAATTTTGTAGCTACTACAGAAACAGAAGCTTGCCCTGAGTGACTAAGACTTCAATGCCAGAGGTCGCCAGAGCTGGTTGCAGAGCAAACAATGGTGCCACCTTTATTCATCAAGCGGAAGTTGTAGATGTCTCCCGAGCTATTTGATCTCAGGGGGATTCTCATTGTTGCTAGCTCCTTTAAAGAGAAACCATAGGGATCAAATTCAAATGAAAAGTAAATATCACAACGAAAATTATTAAATAAAATTAAGTTCTTGATAATAGATGAGGAAACTAAAATTTGTTCAGATTGAAGGAATAACAAGAGTAGCCAATAGTTGTGATGGGGAGCCTCGAACCATTTCCAACTATAATATTAAGGGGAGTGTGCATTAATCGGGAATAAGACTTGTCTCATTAATCTCCGAGGAGGCTTCGTGGTCCATGAACAAATCATCGATGGAGTTGGGCTAGTGAGACATTTCTTATTTGAGTTTTCACCATGTAGCATGCAACATTTTTTAAAGCCAGTATGATCTAAGTATACCTCGACGTAGGCTTGGGATGGAGTGCTTGGATGAGGGTAGAACCAGCAGGAACGACAGCATCCAAGCACAACGCCACTGGGTTTAGTGGGAAGGTCGCCAACCATGGAGCGAATTTTACAGACTAAGGAAACTAGGGATGCCATGTTTTCCATGGCCCATGTGGTTGGGTGAGCCACATTTATGACTTCTGATGCGCCTATGCTCCGAGGAGCATCCACTGGGACAATCGTGATTCAAATGGTCATTTATGGAGCATATTCATTGTCTTGTTACCTGCTGCCGTGCTCCTAGAAGTTGGCGACTGCATCGCCACTTTTTGGCGAGAGTCATTGTTGATGGTGAGTGTCGGGGTGCCATTGGCGTGCTTGTGCCGATACATTGTGATTGCCTTAAGAAACAACAATGACTGTGCCTAGACGAAGGGGGAAAGGGCAAATGTAGGTGGAGTATGGAGGCCATTACCTGATATATGTGGCCGAGGCCGCAAATCATCACCAATGTGAGAGAGTTGTCGGTTACCAGTTTCTCATCGTTGGCGAGGGAGTGGATGAGCGCCCTGAGGCAACAGTAGTAGGTGGCGATGATCATGTCACCTCGAAATGTTGCCTAGAAATTTGTGCCAATGTGGATCGTGCATTTGGTAAGCTTGTCATCGAAGAACACGTGCAGGTGCTACCACATCGTGTTGGCTACGTTCTCTGTTGACATGTACACATTGTATATCTCACTAGATATCGTTGCATAGAGCCACATGATGATGGTGAGATGTTCCTTGCGCCACTTGATGTCTCAAGATGCAAGATCATACTCATGCTTGAGGTTAAGGCAGTCGAATTTGGTGTCCACGAGTTGAAAGAGATGCTTCCACTTGGTGTAGTTTTTGATGGCCAAGTTGAGTTTGAATGGTGATATTGGTCTGATGCATGGAGGGAGGAGAGAAGGAAGAGTTTCTTACAAAGACATGGACAATCCGAAGGTTGCTGCTATCAGAGGACTTGACAGTGGACTTGGTGCCAGTGAGGGACGCAACAGAGTTCTGACACATTGTGAAGGATTGGAAAGGAACTACTCTAATGCTAAGAAATTTTCTGGAAATCAATTTTTATTATATTTACGCTTCTGGGCCATGTATATATAGACATCACATATTAATACAATGGTAAGCTCTACAACCTAACTAAGTACATAATGGTCGATGTGTTAGGCATGGGAGCATCCTAGAGTGTTGGAGCATAAGGTGGTGCTAATGTTGTGCATCTATTGAGATGAGTGCACACCACAAAAGATCGATGGCTATAGGAGGTGATAATCCCACCTCTCATCCTTTGGTGGAAAGAAAAACAATGTATTCCCCAACATCTAGCATAAGTGTGTTCATTGGAACTAGAGATGTCAAGAGATTTGTCCCCTGAAGACGTATGAGGGAGGGGTCGTGAGCGAGGAGAATTTGCTAGACATTTGGCATGATTTTTCAAGGAGAACCCAATGATGAATGTTCCACACCATGGTCGTGAGCTTTGTAAACTATTTTCTTTCATGGGAAAAACATCGCAGTGCTAAGGAGCTGATGATCAAGGTAGAACACCACAAAGGCACCTAAGAGAAATGGGTTTGCCACGACATCACAAATATGCATCCAAGAATTTGAAGACACACACTAGAGGAATCAAGAAATTTGTTGTCTGCTTAAACATTCTTTGCCGTCAACTTGCTGACGATAAAATGAAGTCAGAAAAGAGCTACTTTGCCATGAGCTTTTCCTCGGCGAATGGAAAATTCTTTGCCATCAGCCAAACTCCGTATGTGTCGTCAGCCGAATAATAACAGATGGCAAAGAAAAGAATATTTGCCATCGGCCAAAATCCATCTTTGCTGTTAGCCTCAAACATCACAGACGGCAAATAAATGGGTAAATATTAGAAAAAAACACAGGCGCGCTGCTCGTCCTCCTCTGTCGAGGCTGAAGAGAGATAGGGCCATTGCATCATGCTCCTCGTGGGGAAGACGCCAAGTGGCACAAATATGGCAAGGAGGCGGGGTGTTGGCGCCGAGTTTGAGGCAGTGCCAGGGAAGAGGTGTAGATTCAAGGTGCAAGTGGGCAAGCCCCGGGTCTTGTCGTCAGGGAGTTTTGCAGGATGCATGGTCGGATGGATCCATGTGCAGGGAACTTCGTAGGATGACGATGAGTCACAGGTGATGGAGGGAGCTTCCGGGTGGCAGCCATGTCCTTTGAGGAGAGACAGAGACAGAGATCTGGGAGAGAGAGAAACATTGGAGAGAGGAAGAGCCAGGAGAAGAAAGGGAAGGGAGGAGGAAGGTGAAGGTGACACGTGATGGGCGGCGGTGCTCCTGTGGCTTCGGTCACCGGCGTCGGCCTCCGGCAAGGAGAAGGCGGCTTTCTCGGGTCAGGAAAGGGCGACGAGAAGGAGGTCCTCGGGCGACACCAGGAGGAAGGTCATGTGGCGGCGCGGTGCAAGGGCTGGGCAAGAGTTGATGCAGCGACACATGGATGGAGGTGGTGTGACGGTGCAACATGGAGGCAGGAGGTGGTGTGGCGACACAGGGCAGAGCAAGAGGTGGTGCGGCAGCATGCATCGAGATGCAGGTGCGGCAACAGTTCAGCATGGAGCCGGAGGTGGTGCAGCGGCGCGGGGAGGGAGGTGGTGTGACGGTGTGGGGCGGGAGATGGTGTGGCGCCGGGAGAAGGGAGAGAGGTGCATGTAGGGTGGAGTTGGGCAAGTACGTGCGTGCGTGGGGGTGGTGTGGTGCCACATCATAAATCTGCGCGATCGATCCGCGGGATGTGCTTTCTCTTGCCGACGACCAGAAAAAACTGACGGCAAAGTCTATCTTTCCTATCAGTCAAATAAAAACATATGGCTAAGTTTGTCTTTGCTGCTAGTCAAATAAAAAATATGACAAAGTCTTTCTTTGCCGCCCGTCAAATAAAAACAAACAACAAAGTGAGCTCTTTGCTGACATTAGAAATTTGCCGTCACTTTTTCTCTATTTTGCTGTCAGCCCCGATAAAAAGCTGACAGAAAGAGCTCCACAGACGGCAAATTTCCTAATACTTGTAGTGACACATACACACAACCCTGGTACAACTTGTCATCAAATTATTAAGGAGACATGTATTTGATACTTCCACTCTAACTCAGGGTGCACATGAGTGCACCGAAGAGAAATGACGGTGCGCTCCAAGACAGCGACGACAATGTGATCGTCCACCATGCCATCCTCTGCCTTACCCAAAAGAATGAAAGAGGTTGACCACGTTCTTGAGGGTCTTCAGTCAAAAAGAGATGGTGCCATGAAGCCCCCTGATCTTAGAAGCAGGCACCATCATCTGAAAGAAGGGCTCAGATGTCTTATTCATAGGGTGATGAATATAAAAAGCCATGAACACGACATCAAGATGGTGCTTCTTGCGCACCGACATCTTCTGTGTGCTAGAGGGCTGAAAATCCCCGGTCACCGGCTTAGCATTGTCGATTTTGAGCTCACTCTAGCATTTGTGACGGCTGCCAACTCTTGAACCACTTGCAGCTAACACGTGCGGTGTTTGGATTAAGGTCTAAGGACTAGAAAGGGTGAATAGTGCTATAAAATAATTATATCCTGATTTTAGGGTAGGAAGTTTTTAGCACAAGACAACAAGGTCAACACAAGCTTAAGTACTTAACAAGCATCTAGTTATAGAACATGATAGGATCTCAAGTGACCCCTAACCATCTAGGATGCGCTCACTAGCCAAGAGTAACAAGCAAAGAAAAGTCACTTGATAAGAACTCCCAGAATGATCTTCAATCAAAAATTCTCTAAAGAATCAAAGGGGTCACTCTCACCAGAATAGGAATTTCATGAAAGAGATGAACTAGAGATGTAGGTATGCAGGAAAGGGGAGTTCCTGGCCTTGGAAGAATCAAAGAAGTGAACATGGAACCACCCAGAACTTCTTTTCTTAAGTGTGATGGAGTGGGGTGATTTGAATAGGTGGATTGAGTGAGTGAAATGACTAAGGGTGGAAAGGAATGGTTGCAACCATGGATGGGTATAGGCTATTTGTGGATAAGTTCCAAAATATAGATGTTACTGCAAAAAATAAGTAACCATGCTTGGAAGGACCGGTAGTAGTTTATGGAACAACCAAGACAATTCAAATAAATTTGAATGGCCACAACAATGTTCAGGGACCAAATAAAGTAAATCACTCAGAAGTACCACTGAATGAATAAGTAGAGGTTTCAACTGAAAAAGATAACACATTTCGGCAAAGGCACAACTACTCAGAAAGTACCATGTAAAACCAATTGCTTGGTAGTACCATAGTGAGGGAGTAGTTCTTAGAATAAGAATCTACAGAAAGGAGCAGCTCGGAAGTTCCAGTTGAAAACGAAGCGAAATTACTGGACATATATTTTGCCCGATAGATAAATAAATCATGACAACTCGAAATTGCCGATGAGAAGTATTGTGGTCGACAACGACATAGTATAGAAAATGCTTCAAAGTGGATTTCTCAGCAGTTCCGAAAAAAATGAATAGCGGTTCTTAAGTATTGAAAAATATTTTCTCTAAGTATGAATAGCCCAAAGTGGCGCATAGTATGGGAAGATAAATCTTCAGATGTACCGGGGCTTAGAGAAACCCATACAAGGGGAATGGCTAGGAAGTGGATTTTAGAGGAATGATGTGTTTTGGCTCCCAGACTCAGATGAGCCCGTGAGTGAACAAAAAATCATTTAAAATACTAAATTAATTAAAAAAAACAGATTCTTTTGTAGAGAAAGATGCCTAGGTGCGTGATGTACGTGCCAAATTTCAGAACATTTGGATGTCCGAGTAGCTCTCGGCAACAAGGACAAATTTCGGGTCTATGAAAAAGTTTACTGCTTGTGCACTGTTCAAATCTGATTTATTTTTTTTGCTGAGAGCTACTCGGGTGTCCAAATGCATGGAATTTTGACACACACTTCACTCATTCCAATATCTTCCATGCAAAAAATTGGATTTTTTTAATTTTCCTAGTATTATTTTAAAATTTATTGATCACCAGGTGCAAATGAGCCTAGGCTCATAATTGGATATTCGACTTTGGAGGACTTTTTTATTATAATCTATTCTTTGGTTTTAAAACAAAGTACTTAGCTCTTGCTGCATTTCATAGTACGATTGTCCTACACTCAATGTGAACCCTGGATTCGGTAAACGCCTAGAAAAATACATGTTAAGAGCTTCAAGAGGACAAAAACTAGAGAAGTTGTTCGTGGGGTCATGAATGATACTTCACCTTTAGACCAAGACTTGAATAGGAAAATTAGTCCTACTCCCCGAAATAAACTCATTCAATACATTACTACATTAGTCATCTCAGTTTTGTCGTAAAACAACCAATTAGAATGTGTAGCTCGCCTACAATCAGCAAGCGGTGGTTTAGTCGGTTCCAGCAATGGGCAGCCACTTGCGGCGCGGCGGCCCTAGGTTGCAGCAACACGACACTGCCCTTGAAGTAGCACGTGTCACGTGGATTAGCAGACGGTGGTGGAATGATAGCCTAGAGATGGAAGAGGTGATCGGAACAAGTGAGATTTGGTAGGTGATGATGGAGTATAGCGCGAGGTAGGAGGGGTGAGGGAGGGGGGTGAGTAGGGGAAGATGAATAGATAGGGATAAGGTAAGGGGGTCACTTCACATAAGGCCCAGTACTATGGCATGTGGCGACCTGTCGAGACGGTCAACGCAAGCGCGCAATCAGCTGCCTAATTGGAATGGCACCTTGATTATACTACGTCAATCGGGGCTAGTTTAATGCCCTACATTAATTAGGCCAAGCTTGATTGAAATCATTCCTTTAATGAAATGTATTAATCATTCCCAATGTAAAGCTTTGAAACAAAGACAAGATTTGAAAACAGTCAACAAATAGCATGAAACTCAAAAAGACCATGGACAATGGGTCCATGCAAAGAATACCCCGTGCATAGTAGAATTGCATTTCTGATGACCATCCAAACTAAGGCTTGACAGGATGAGAGAGGTTTCGGGCTCGGCCAGAGCTTCGCCAGGCCTGACAAGTGTTCAGCTCAAAAACGCACGCTGCGGCCCAGTCCCACACTTGCATATAGTACTTCAGCACATACGCAAGCGTTATCAAGGCTACCTAATGAACCAAACGTAACCTAAAGCTACCTCGAGCCAGTTTCAGCACTGCTCTTTTATTTTTGAAGGGAAGGATACCAATTTTAAGGCACATAATCTTGCTAGACATACTTTTGGCCAGCCGCTAGAAGCCTGTGCACAGCCAGGACAACGGACGCCAGCAGCCAGCCCACGCCGACGAGGACGCCAGGCACGGCCACTGACGCATGCCTGCTTGCCGCCACGCGGACTCCTCGCTCTTAAGACCGGCACTCGCAAACCTACCTATCTACTATATATACATGGAAATGCTTGCATGTTACAAGTGAAATCTTCAACAAGCACCCAGAAACTAATTAGCAGAGTAGAAAAGGATCACGTACGATGCAGCCACAACAAACAGCCAAACATGGTGGAAATAGTTAGAAACATATGTGACGCACCTTCTACCCCCTCGTCAGGGTTGTCCACTTCTAATCCCCTCTGCATGTCGACATGGAACCAGATATTGCGCACCTCCTGGTAGCACATAGGCTTTGGCATGAAGTCGCAGGCGCCTTCATTGATTGTCCTCATCACCATCTCCTTGGAATAGTCCGGGGAGAAAACTACACAAACACATGCAGGATTGCACATCAGTATGTACCGATACTAACCTCACAGTAACCATGCATGCCTATATGTGTGCGATCACATTTCGAATACTCACTGATGACTGGGTAGCAACCCCGAACGCGCTCGAGGAGGTCGAAGCCATCGAATCCAGCTCCTTCTTCGCCACCGTGCACGACGGTCACGATGATATCGAAGTGGAAGCCCTTTCCTTTCTCCTCCACCTCTATCAGCGCTTCTCTTGGCGACGCTTTTGCCGTCACTGCATGACACAAACACGTACGTACAAGGTGATGCAGATCTCACAAGAATAGGCAGAGGAGACATGCAAAACTGAGGGGAGTAGATCTAAGATGGCCGCCCAGGTACCTTTGTAGCCGCACCTCTCGAGGATTTGCGTCAAGTCCTCGAGATCGTTTGGGTCATCCTCCACCACGAGGACCCTCATCCCCGCGGGGAAATCCTGGGGCAAAGTGTCCCTGCTGACACCAGATGGTAGGGCGTTGCCGTTCTCCATAGCACGCACACACCTTGCGCTCTTCAGAAGGTCTTTCCCCTTTTCGAGAAAAAAAGAAGGTACTGCTGGTGATAGAAAGAGAGTGGAGAAGGCCTGAAGATACGGCTCAGATATATAAAGCCAGCCGCAAGCATCTTTTTTCCTCACGAAACAGAGCAGAGTAATGCACTAAGATTTGCCATATATAACTTAATTAATGCAGTACACTAAAACTATATATTATGTATTAGTACAAGTAGCCTTTCCAATTAATAGAGTATAATAAAGACAGATGATTCCAATCATACCATTAACAGTTGCTTAATTAATGTAGTGCACTAAAACTCAATATTAATGCTCCATATAATGTATTAGAACTCTATATAATGCAGTAACCTTCCAAATTAATGTAGTATGTCAAAGGTAGAGGATTCCAATCGTGTAATCAGACGCCTCGACTCCTCAACACGTGTACCCCCGCAGGCCACACGAGAAGCACTTCCCCTTGCCTTAACCTTTATCTCTTTGTCTTTGCTGACTCATCCCCTTCGCTTGTGAATGGTCCCTTGCGTCGCTTGAATATCTTGTCTCTTCAATCACTTGGTACGTAGCTTATTATTTGATCACCCAGGTCAATGGTTGATCGGCAGCCGTTAACTGGTCAGTTGTTGAGCAGACAATTGTTTTGACCTTTGTGAAAAATAAATCTGAACATTTCAGATTTTTTTTTTGAAAAAACATGGATTTGAAAAAAAGTTCATAGATTTGCAATAAAAAGTTCACGAGTACGGAAAAAAGTTCATGAAATTCGAAAAACGTTCACATATTGTAGGGAAAAAGTTCATAGATTTTGCAAAAGTTCACGAATTTGCACAAATTCATCGATTTTGGAAAAGTATCCACAAGTTTGAAAAAAATCATCATTTTTTAAAACAAATCTTCAATTTTGCAAACTGGGAAAACCAGTTTGGAAAGATTTTCAAAACTGGGAGCTTCCGCGGACAGAAGAAAGAAGAAAGAAGAAAAAATAAGTAAGTACTCACAACATGTGAGATGTCCTTGTTTTCTTTTTTAAGAATGTGAGGTATACTAAACAAGATGGTCAGGAGTTGGAATCTCGTCGGACACGCCTCTTTTTGAAGGTTAATAGAAAAGATAAAAATGGTCTGGCTCGGCGAATGGGGTGTGTGCCAGTTTCCGGATAACACATTAACGGGCGCACAAGGCGCCAAACAGGAGTTGGCCCGGTTTTATTGTATTTCACTAACGGGCACACACCCCATTCGACTTAGAGGGCCAACCCATTTAAGAACTCTGGTGTGTTTTCTGCTGCCATTTTTTTTTCATTTTCTGTCTTTTCATTTTTTAATGTTTTCTATAAGTATGGTATTTTTTCAAAATCAAGAAGTTTCTTTAATTTTTGAGCTTTTTTTAAAACCACATGAACTTTTTTAGATTCATGAACTTTGTTTCAAAATTGGTGAATTTTTTCAATAGTCTAACTTTTTAAACAAATCCTCAAACTTTCAAATCTATGAGCTGTTTTGTCCAATCAACGAACTTTTTTCAAATCCGTGATTACTATTTTTCAAATTTGTGAAGATTTTCCAAATTCATGAACTTTTTTTGAAAAGCATTGAACTATTTAAAACCTTTGGACCTTTTTCCCATTATGTGAACTTTTTAAAAATTCGTCAACATTTTTTCATAATCGCAAAATTTTCAAATTCGTAATTTTTCTAAATTGGCAAACTTTTCCTTGTTTTTGCGTTTTCTTGGATTTATTGATTTTTTTTAAAGAATCAATTGTTGACCAGTGAGGTGGTCAACTATGGAATAGTCAACCATTGACCGAGCGAAGCAGTTGCGCCCTCACGAGCCATCGCTCGCCCGTCTGCTGGGCCGGCCCATTTTTGCTTGCGCATGGGTGCCAGATCCCCTAACCGGCACAGAAGGAGCCGATTAGGATGACACTTCTTTAGGACATCCCCTCAGTCTTGCTTTTCATTTTACTAGATTGTTAATGGCGCGCGTTGCTGCGCCCGTCTATTCTTAATTTTATTTTTAGGGACTTGAAGTAATTTATATACTTTGTTTGATGTATTAGGCTTCCTTGTAGGTTGTTTTTGTTTCCGCTTGATTTTTTCAACACAATGATATGTAATCGGGACTCACAAAAAATGATATGTAATAAGGGAGAGGAGCCGGTCAATCTACAATAATACTATGTAACTACAGAGAGAAATCCAGTTGGTTTGCAAGAAAGTAGTGTGTTCGAGGAAATCCAGTTTGGCTCTTGGGAGTATATGCTCCTGCGCCCAATTTTGTTGACCCGTGCAAAAAAAAAGTTGAATACCGAATTTTACACTTAATTTTGTTTTTTCACCAACGAAGTACTGCTATTCCGTTTCACATGAAAATTGTCGAGCACGCTTGTTACACTAACAGGAACACAGGAACATGTACACAAGAAGACAAAATTTTTCAATTTTATTTACTATTTATTTTGAATTTACTATTCATCTGAGAGCACATGCAGACGTGTTGGTTCAAGTCGTGGTATCGTGGTATCAAGTGTATGTGATTTAAATTAGGATGGCTGATGGGAACATTTTTTTGTGATTGATCATCTACTGTTTTGGCTCCCAAAATAACTCTATAGCAAAATGTTGCAGAAATTTGCAATACAAAGTTTGAGAATGGTAGATACATCATGATAAATAGGTTGTGGGTAAAGCAGACATGAGAGCAATATAAAATAGTTCTACATACATATCTTTACATCTATAAACAAAAATAAGATATAGTGCTAGTGTTACCATATTTAAATTTGAGGTTTTTCCTATTATTAAGAGAGAAATGTTTAGGTACAATAGTACAAGAAATGAAATTCATAGAAATGATGTTAACATCATGTCTTATACTCACATTTCTTTGATTCCTCTTACCTAGTTTCTGCGGTGGTTCGGTCCAGTAGAAAAGATTGAATGGGGCCGGTGTGCGGTGAAAACGGGTTCATCAAGACAGTTCTCTCCTTAAACTCGGAAGAAGGGTACTTGAGTTGGATCTTTAGTTGGCCCATCATAGCAATTTATGTACAAATCTTGCTTCGGGGTTAGATCATTCAAAAGTTGTCAGGCTGGGTAGGCTTTGGAAAAAAAAGGCTTTGCTCTTGTTCTTTCTGCTCAACTTTGTAAAAAATAAAGAATCGGCTATAAACCTATCACAAACATACATTGCGCACTTAACAATCAATTCAATCATACTAAAAATAATTCCAATACCCCCAAAGGAGAAAGTTGCAGATAGAGTGCAAAAGAGACTTTACTTAACTGGAATGCAAGAAGCCATTTAATTACGCTACATTCTGAAGTAGGAGAAGCCACATCCCCATCTCCAACATCTCCTCCACAATCAGGCACATACTGGAAGCACCAAACATTCAACAATCCTTTCTTCTTTCAAAGAACTGTACAGACATTATATATGTCATTTTTCATATAGGAACAAACTAAGACTGTGTACAACAAGATTATGCATGCATCTAAGGATCTACCGTCCTAAATAACCTGATGCATCATGCATATATATAGCGAAAATAATAGTGGACAGTAGCATGTCATGAATATTTACGAACAGATAAAAATGGAAAGTAAGCAATCGTATGAACACACTGACTATGGAATAAAATATGAAATTCGACTAAACTAACCTTTGAGCAGCCATTGGGATCCTCAGTTTTAGAATTCAGGAACAAAAATAACCCGAGAAACACCCTGCAGAAATTTGTTGAACCAATAAGCTAGAAGCAATCACAAACACTTGGGCGACAATAACTGCAACAAATTAAAAGCGGAAATCAACATCAGTAGGAGCCCGACCAGAGTATATATATTAAGTGCCAAGGGATTGTATTGGGAAAGGGAAATCTGCATCAAAATTGAAGATGAGGGGCGACATAGTGGAGAAGCGTAGCTCTTGATGCTACTGTAGTACTGCTGGAGGAAGAAGGGAGAAGAACCTGGGTGACCGGACAGAGCATATGTAGGTACCTGACCTCCACCATCCGTCTTGAGGCGCAACCCCACTCCATTAATGCACTAATGTTCTGTAGAAACGGCTGCTCCGTGCACTGCATCCTCATCAATCTCTGTCTATGCGTGATTAGAAACTGAAGTGTAATTGTGTGTTTGAAGTCTGAGCGGAGCAGTTTCCAAAAGATGAGGCGCCATTACCCCTTTTCTGCCTCGCTGGCGGATCTCCTGACGGCTAGATCGACCGGCCCCGGTGTCACGACCCAACGAAGAGGGGGTGAGAGGGGATCGAGATCGGATCGGGTAGGTGAGGAGAGCAGGTGAGGAGAAAGGTGAGAAGGAGAAAGAAGATTTGATTCTGATTACTCGCTGCCTCATCATTCGATCACCGCACAATAAGTAGTTGCCCTCTGGGCTCGCCCTGGGCCGCAACCCAACACACACACATTACATGGCCTCAGGCCCAACACACGGTTGCGGTTCAGTTAGCATCTGCTAACTGAACTGCACTTGCAGTCCGCTGCAGATCGCCATCTGCAGGCGTGACATTGCCCCTGTCTTGAGAAGGAGCTTCCTCCCAGATGCAGGCCAATGGGTATCGCTCCTTGAGAACGTCGTAGTCTTCCCAGGTTGTGGCAGTCGGTGGTCGGTTGGACCACTGAACTTGCAGTTGGATTACTGGTGCGTCGCCCTTCTTCATCATACGACGCTCCACGATGGCCACTGGTTCTGCATCGCCGGCGACCAGGTCTGGTACTTGCGGCAGCTCCGAGAAGACAGGAGTGTAGTCAGGGGTGTAAGGCTTCAATTGGGAGACATGGAATACCGGATGAATGCGGCTGTCCGCTGGCAGTTGAAGGCAGTACGCTAAGGTGCCGATCCGTTCAGTCACCGTGAATGGCCCGTAGAACTTGTAGGAGAGCTTCCGGCATGGGCGATTGACGATGGATGATTGCGCGTACGGTTGTAGCTTGAGTAACACTTGTTCGCCGACGTCGAATGCGCGCTCGGCACGGTGACGATCGGCCTGCTTCTTGAAGCGCGTCTGTGCTCTGGCAAGCTGGGCACGGAGGCGTTCCGTGTGCACAGCCCAGTCCAGGTCGTCCGCGGGCGCACTCGGAGTCGAGTCGGTGTTGAAGTGCGGCAGTCCGTCCAGGTTGGGGTCGACACTGTAGAGTGCCCGAAAGGGTGAGCACTTGAGAGATGTGTGATGTGTGGAGTTGTACCAGAACTCTGCTGCCGGCAACCACTTGCTCCATTGCCGTGGGGTGTCGTGGACGGCGCATCGAAGGTACATCTCGAGGCACTGGTTGACTCGTTCCGTCTGGCCGTCCGTCTGGGGATGGTAGGCGGTGGAGTAGAGAAGCTTGGTGCCGGCTGTGGCGAGCAGTTCGCGCCACATTGTGCTGGTGAAGATTTTGTCTCGATCGGAGACGATGGAGCGAGTGACGCCGTGCAACTTGATGACGTGCTCCCAGAATGCGCGGGCCACCTGCGCCGCGGTGAAGGGGTGATGGAGCGGCACAAAGTGCGCGAACTTGGTGAGCCGATCGACGACGACCATGATGGAGTCGCAACCTTCAGATTTGGGTAGACCCTCGACGAAGTCCATGGTCATGTCCTGCCATGGCGCGTCAGGAATCGGCAGAGGTTGCAGCTTGCCGGCCGGGTGCTTGTTCTCATGCTTGGCATGCTGGCAGATGCCACACTGGCGAACGAAGTCCTCCACGGCGTGCTTGAGGCCAGGCCAGGCGAAGAGCTTGCGTACGCGGTGGTAGGTGGCCGTAGTGCCGGAGTGGCCCCCCACCGCGCTGTGATGAAGCGCGGCGATGAGCTTGGTCTGGAGCGCGGAGTTGGGCCGATCCACAGGCGCCCCCGATGGCGAATTACTCTGTTCTGTAGTGCTCGGCCTTGGTCGTCCTCGCCCACAACCGCGAGCTTAGCGAGCAATTCTTGCGACTCGGGATCGGTTTCGTTGGAGTTCGCCACCTCTTGCAGCCACTGGGGCTGGCACATCGAGAGCGCGTCGAGTGCCAGTAGGTGGCCGACGCGAGACATGGCATCGGCGGCGCCGTTGCCGACGCCTTTCTTGTAACGGAAAGAGAATTGAAGGCCCACCATCTTCGACATGGCCTTGCGTTGCAGGTCGGTGACCAACTGCTGATCTCCCAATGCGCACAAGCTCTTGTGGCCGGTGACGATTTCGAACGGGGCACGTTGCAGATATGGCCGCCACTTGTCAATGGCCATCATCACGGCAAGGAATTCTTTTTCATACGTGGAAAGCTTCTGGTTTCGCACCCCGAGAGCTTTGCTGAGGTAGGCGACAGGATGGCCGTCTTGGGTGAGCACCGCGCCCACGCCAGTGTCGCAAGCATCGGTCTCGATGGCGAACAGGCGCGTGAAGTTGGGAAGCGCCAAGACCGGCGTGCTCATCATCGCCTGCTTGAGCGTGTCAAATGCTTGTTGTGCCTTGTTGTCCCAGACGAATCCTTTCTTCGAGAGGAGCTGCGTCAAGGGCTTGGCGATGATGCCATAATGAGGAACGAATTTGCGGTAGTACCCTGTCAACCCCAGGAACCCGTGTAGCTCGGTTGGTGTCGAGGGCACGGGCCAGGCCTGCATTGCACTGGTCTTGCTTGTGTCGGTGGCGACGCCGTCTTGTGAGATCATGTGCCCCAGGTACTCAATACTTGTTTGTGCGAACGAACACTTGTTGGCCTTGGCGAACAGCTGATTTTCGGGGAGGAGGTCCAGAGTGAGGCGCATGTGTTCTTCGTGTTCCTGCAGGTCTATGCTGAAAACCAAGATGTCATCCAAGAAAATAATGATGAACTTATGAACGTAGCGGCCGAAGACAGTGTTCATCAAGCACTGAAACGTAGCTGGCGCGTTGCACAACCCGAATGGCATGACGCGGAAATGGTAATGGCCGCGATGTGTCTTGAAAGCTGTTTTCTCTTCGTCCTCTTCCCGCATACGGATTTGGTGGTATCCCGCGCGCAAGTCAATCTTGGAGAAGTATTTGGCCCCGGCCAGTTCATCGAGCAGCTCATCGACCACAGGCAAGGGAAACTTGTTTTTCACTGTTGTTGTATTCAAACGTCGAAAATCAACACAGAATCGCCAGCTGCCGTCCTTCTTTTTCACGAGCAGCACGGGCGCGACGTAGGGACTCATGTTGTGCGCGATGAGACCCGAGTCAAGCATCTCCTAAACTTGCCGCTCGATTTCATCCTTCTGCGCCGGCGAGTAGCGGTACGGCTTTGTGTTGATAGGTGTGGTGCCTGGCTCCAGGTTGATGTTGTGGTCGTACTGACGTCGCGGGGGCAGGGTGTTTGGTTCAGCAAACACGTCCTGATATTCGTGTAGAACTTTCTGAATACTGGCTGGGATTGGTGCGAGTGGTGTTTCTTCAGTCTTCTCCACGGTGACAAGGGCAGCTGTTCAGATGTCGTTTGCCACTTCCATGCGATGAAGCTCATAAGCATCCAGCTCGGCAGTGCGAGACAGATTGGTGGTTTTTACTCCTTACAGTTTCACGGTCTTACCCCCGGTGTCAAACTGAATTGTCTTCAGTTCCAAGTGGCACCACATCGGACTATGGGCGGAGAGCCAGTCAATGCCCAAAACGCCATCGTATGCACTAAGTGGTAACACTCGGAGATCAGTGTTGAAGGTGTGGCCAGGCACTGTCCAGGCCAATTTGCGCACCAGCTTGTTGCAGCACAGCTGCTGTCCATTCACCACACGAACTGACACAGGAGGTAGTTCTTCCGTCTTAGCAGCAATTCGAGCGGTGAAATTTTCGCTAATGAAGCTGTGGGAACTTCCCGAATCGACTAGCAGCAGCATGATCTGATCGCCCACTTGGGCGCGTAGACGAATTGTGGATGACCCTTCCTCGCCAGACATAGCATGCTGGCTCAAAGAGCAGCATTCTGGTTCTTGCTGCACGGGTGCATCCAATAGTTGCAGCGCGTGCACCGTGTCGTCTGACAGAATTTCTCTGAATTCGCCCACTTCAATCATCAGAATCTGTCCTGTGCGTTTGCACTGATGCTCACGGGAGTATTTATCCCCACAGCAGAAACACAGTCCATTAGCTTGTCGGAATTCTCTTAACTGTCGTTCCCGAGCAAATTCATCGTTCGCTGGGCGCTGTTGTGCTGCTGCCCGAGCTGGATTGGGGGCTACTGTTGCTGCTTGTGGAGGTGGACGACCCACTGGTACGACCCGCTGTCGCTGTGCGCGTTGTCGCTAGATTTCCTCTTCCTGCATTCTTGCGAAAACGGCAGCTCGAGTGATGCTGGTAGGAGCTTGCAGACGGACGCCCAGACGAAGCTCATCCTTGAGCCCGAGCAGAAACTGAGAGATGAAAAACTGCAGGCTCAAATGCGGATCCAATGACAACAGATGATACATCGATGTCTCGAATTGCTGTCGATATTCTTGCACGCTCCCAGTCTGCCGCAACTGAACCAACTGATGCATCTGTGCTTCAAACTCCTCTGGCCCAAATTCCTCTTCCACTACCGCACGAAAGGCTGTCCACGACAACCCTGAATGTTTCTGACGATGAGCCTGTAGCCACATCGCTACCAAGCCATCCATGTACAGCGAGGCCGTGGTGACCCAGCTGTGCGGTGGCACGCGGTACAACTCGAAGTAGGAGACGCAACGCTCGAGCCAGATGCACGTGGCATCGCCGTCGAACCACGGAAAATCATGCTTCAGCAGCTTGGTGTAGAGATCTGTTCCGCGCTCCCGATCTGAAGCCGTTGGGGAAGGTTGGAGTAGTAGAGGCGGGCCGTGGTTGACAAGCCGCGCGAAAGGCAGCTGGGCTGCTCCATCTGTGTAGAGCGGGGGAGGTGCGGTCCGAGATGACGGTGGCGGTGGCGGTGGTGGTGGTGGTGGTGCAGAGGAGCCCGCTGCTAGGGACATGGTGGTGTGGTGCGCGGCGGAGGGGTCGACCGTGGGCGCGGCCTTGCGCGCCTCATCCACATCTGCCTGCGTGAGATCGATCTGCTTGGAGAGGTGCTTGAGCTCGGTGGAGACCTGCTCGTTGTAGGAGAGCTGTGCCTGGTGTCGCTCGTTGGCCGTCTTCTGGTTCGCATCGAGGCGGCGGATGGCCGACTCCAGCAAGGTCTGCAGCTTGTCGGTGGTCTCTGACATCGCGTCGAGAACGCGGCGGGTCTGCACCAAGGGTTTGGATGGCGCCGTGGTCTCGCTCCAAATCAACCGTACACCAAGCAGGATTTCGTGCAAACTTGCCGGAGCGGCTTGCACCTGACCCGGTGGATGTTACCGGCGACCGAGAGGATATGAGAACCGCGGCGGCGAGGGGGTGGAAAAAAAATCTAGGCTCTGAGTACCAAATTGTCACGACCCAACGAAGAGGGGGTGAGAGGGGATCGAGATCGGATCGGGTAGGTGAGGAGAGCAGGTGAGGAGAAAGGTGAGAAGGAGAAAGAAGATTTGATTCTGATTACTCGCTGCCTCATCATTCCATCACCGCACAATAAGTAGTTGCCCTCCGGGCTCGCCCTAGGCCGCAATCCAACACACACACACACATTACATGGCCTCAGGACCAACACACGGTTGCGGTTCAGCTAGCATCTGCTAACTGAACTGCACTTGCAGTCCACTGCAGATCGCCATCTGCAGGCGTGACACCCGGATCCTCTCGCGCCTCAGCTGGATCCCACCGCAGGTCGCCTGCGTCCTTGTATCCAGCGCCCGATGCACCCTCTCCCTTGATCCATTCCTCTCTCAAGAATTTTTTTCTTTTTATTACACAGATGAGAGCCCTGTGTCCGTTCGCGATCTTGGGCTGAGCATGGAGGCCCAATCAACCACAAGGCTCCAAAAAAGTCATCAGAGTAGCTGCCCTTACGGCCTGTAGCCCATTTCGAGGTAAACACGGCATCAAGGAATGATCGAACGATCAGGATTGCCCACCAGACTAAATCAAACGGTCAAGAAAGCTTAATTCGTGAGAGGGCAGGGATTAAGTGCGGTTTTACTGTTCTTAATTTAGGCGACCAAAAGAAGCTAGCAAGTCGCTCGCCTTATTCCGTGAACGAGTGACATGAGTAATACAGGTTTGATGATGACTTAATAAATCTCTAATCTCATTAACTAAAGATGAGTAGATCGAACGATCGATATCTCCACATGTGATCATGGTCACCGCAGCAGAAGAGTCAAGCTCAACTTGTATCGGCAGCATTGTGCGTTGGACCGAAGAGGACAGCCCCTCCAAGCAAGCGAGAAGCTCAGCCTCCAGCACATCTCGGCAGACCCATAGTGCCCTGCATGCAGAGAAGATGATTCCTCCTGACTCATCTCTCAAGATCATGCCCGCCCCAGCATCTTCACATGACACATAAGCTCCATCCGTGTTTAGTTATGTCCACCCATGCTTCGGTTTTCCCATCCAGGCAACTTAGCCGTAAGAGCAGCCGTTTGAAGACCATTATCCTTCATCATGCTGGCTTTCCCTTTCACCGAATCCACACCTTTATCGTTCTTGATGGCCATCAGAGAGTGAAGGTAACTCTGCAGGAATCGGACCGATACTTCCATCTGCGATGCCGGTCTATGATGAACCACCTCATTGCGTATGTACCAACTTCTCCAGAACACAAGAAGAATCATACACCTCTCAATATCACTCATAGGTGCGAGAACTTGCAGTAGCCACTCCCTACCGTAGTTAACAATTGACTGTATCTGAGGTAATCTCCAGACTTTGGCCATACTCAAATATAGATCCCTCCCAAACTAGCAGCGAACGAACGGGTGAAAGTTATCCTCCGTGTCTACTCCACAAACTGGGCAAACACTTGTGGTCTCCAATCCAATCTTATGCTTATTTTTCCACGTTGGTAGTCCATCGGTCGCGACCCTCCATGCAAAATTTGCCACTGTTGGCGGAGCACCACAACTCCAAATGAACTTCCAACAGCTTCTTGCTCCGGTCGGCGACAAACTAGAGGATACTGTATTGGACCTGTGTATCTCGTCGAACGCCAAGTGATATGCACTCTTCACGGAGAAGACACCCAACTTGTCCGGCCCCCATGCAAGAACATCCTCGCCACGCCTAGGTGACACCCTGATCTTCAGAATCTCCATCACATCTGCTTGCATGAAATATTGGTTCTGAGTTTGAACTTTTCAGGTCCCATTGTCATTCAAAAGATCGGACACATATCGAATGCGACAGACACCCTGCCTCGTGATCGGTTTGTAAGAGAAAGGCCTTGGTATCCAGCTATCACGCCACACCCGAATGCTTCTCCCATCACCTATTCTCCAAATCAAGCCTTTCTTTAACAACTCCAAACCATGGCTAATAGTCTGCCATGAAGATGAGGCGTTACCAGCAAACACCGTGTCCTCTAACTTGCCCGCCGGGTAGTATTTGGATTTGAGAAGACGGGCGCACAAGCTATCCGGCCTTATGATCAACCTCCAAGCTTGGCGAGCTAGCAGGGCTTGGTTGAATAAACGAAAATCTTGGAAACCGATTCTGCCTCTATCTTTTGGTTGCATAAGATGATCCCAACCCTTCCAATGCACCTTCCTCTTCCCCTTCTCCGACCCCCAATACAAGTTCCTCACCATTCTAGTGAGATCATCGCACATCGAGAACAGAAGCTTAAACACTCCCATTATATATGTGGGTAAAGCTTGGGCGACAAACTTTATAAGTACTTCCCTCCCTGGCTGCGCCAACAATCCATCTCCCCACTGGACAAGTCTTTTGGTGAGGCTTGTCTCAAGATTCTGAAACTTCCCTTTAGACATGCGACCCTCGGGTGTGGGGAGACCCAAGTACTTCTCCTCAAAAACCATGCTTTTGACATTTAGAACATCCCTGACCTGCTCCTGAAAGGGGGCCGGGCAAGATTCCCCGAAGAAAATAGAGCACTTGTCATAGTTCAAACTTTGCCCTGTGGCCATACTATAAAGATCCAAAGATGCTTTAACCTGCTCCGCTTGATCCCTCGAAGCCTGAAAGAACAACATGGTATCATCTGCAAACAACAAGTGGGATATGCCCGGGGCTCTCCTACAAATTTTCACGGGAACAATAGCGCCGGCTTGCACCTTGCTTTTCAAAATAGCTGAAAGTCCATCTGCCACAAATAAGAATAAAAATGGAGAGAGTGGGTCTCCTTGTCGTAGCCCACGCGACGGTGCAAATGAATCCAGGAGAGTTCCATTTAATTTAATTGAATACCTCACCGATGTGACACACGCCATTATCCAATCAATCCATCTATGAGAGAACCCTAACCTTTGCATCACCTACTTCAATAAAGCCCAATCAACTCTATCATAAGCTTTTGACAAGTCCAGCTTATATGTACAAAAACTACTTGATGGATCCTTCTCTTGTTTAATATAATGCAAGCACTCGAAAGCAACCAGAGCATTGTCTAATCATCCTGCCTAGTATGAAAGCACTTTGCTCCACCGAGATTATGTCATCTAACAAAGGTCTTAATCTGTTAACAAGGCACTTTGAAATTACCTTATACGTGACATTACAAAGACTTATTGGCCTATAGTCCGACATCCTTAAGGGATTGGATATTTTTGGAATGAGCACAATTGATGTATCATTAACCCCCTCAGGCATAACACCAGAATTGAAAAACTCTCTGACCGCAGCCATCACTCCCTCCTTCACCATACTCCAATTCCGCTGAAAGAAACGAGCGGGAAAGCCATCTGGCCCTGGTGCCTTCAAAGGCCCAATTTGAAACAATGCATCAGAGATCTCCTTGTCCGTAAATGGCGCGCACAGCCTGTCATTATCAGCCGGAGGGCTACCGCTATTTTCGATAGCCTGCTATTTAAAACATTGATATATATATTGTTGGTCTCAAACTATCCCTTGCCAAAAGGTTTCGACATAACCATAATTCACAAACTTAGCCGCTACAGATAGCTTACATTCAATATATTGTTCTCGACGTAACATGGCGTCAGTGGCGGAAACAGGAATTACTAAGGGGTTGTTTGGTTTCTAGCCACATATTGCTACACTTTGCCATATCTCATCTTAGACAAGTTTGATCAAATTAGGTGGGTGTTTGATTCTAGCCACACTTAAGGCAAGGATTTTTTTATGAGTAGTGAACCCCATATGTTATAGACACAAAAAGTTTGACAAGATTCCTTTATAGGCAAGTCAAAGTATGGCTAACAATTTGACTAACTCAAGTTAGGCAAATGTGACAAGTATGACAAAAATAATGTGGCAACATAAGGCAAACATAAATCGCCTGTTAAGGGAGCTTATAATTGCTTTAAGAAAAATGGTAATAACAGTAATTAACACAATTTGCGTACAATCCACTAAGACGTTTACAGATAGAGCATGTGAATACCTTTAGGAGCAACGCCTAGATGGTAGAACCCATAGGAAAACTATCATGATTCTGGAGGTGTATAGAAATTGAACCTTCAGTTCATATATAGATGAATTGGCTAATTGGTTTGACAACAAAGATAACGGTGTGTTGTTCTTTTTCAACAAACTTATGATTGTTTTCTATCGAGATTAGTTTCATCTCATGGCTTATACATATTCCCTCCGTTCCATAACATAAGATTTTAATTCATCCAATATGTGAGTATATTGGATGTAATAAGATCGTATATAATGAGATGGAGAGAGTGTTGTACTACATCATTGTCCAATTACAGTTTAGCTTCTAATATTAATGTGGTGTTTGCAGGTACATATGTCATTGGTAAAGATCTGCGCTTCGACCCTTTTTGCGTATGGGGCAATGAGATATTCATGAACCAGCATCAAGTGAAGAAACTGATAAAAGTTGTTAGTGAAGTGGGTCAAAAGAGGGCAAATAAACTATTTGTTTACACTTCATCCAAGACAACAATGAATTGGAGGATGGTAAGTAGGAACTCGGAAGCCTTCTTTTTACTACCCATAATGGGAGTTAGATGACAATGTCTGAATCTTCCCCCTTTGCAGGTTTACTCAAGACTACCTCTCAAACTACATGATTGATGGACATGCAAAGGTTAAAGTATTCTACGACTGTAATGATCACTGTTCAAAAGATCTTCCAATTCAGCGATTTATCATCCGATTTATCGCTACTCTTGGGGTGACCAATAAGATTATGCCTTATCTTCACCGTTTATCATTTGGGCCAATTTATCGCTATGACAAGCGATTTATCGGGAATCTACCGATAAATCGGGTCTATTCATAGCACTATGTTTGCAAAAACTATGTTTATTTGTGTTTTATGGACCTTGTTATGCTATATGTACTATTGTCTTATTTTGTTTGTCATTATACGAGTATTCAAAGGCTAGGAATCAAGATAACACTTCTGCCCAATATTGTTTTGGTGTTGAATATAACATATTTTAGTGTTGGAAACCTGGGATTTGCAAAAAATGGTTGATTAATAGCCGACCGATAAAATCGATTAATCGATCAATTTTCGATTAATCTCTAATCTCCAGCTGACCGAGACGCTAACGATAAGCGATATCCTCAACATTGGTAATGACTATCCAGAAGTCCTCATGAAGACAGTGAAGGATGGACGGTCGACCATCATAAGGGGTTGGACTAGAGTCGTCCGTGCATTCGGCATGGAGGAGGGCACAATATGGGCATTCTGCTTCACTCTGTTCAACAACCAGAATGTCTTTGGCCTCTTTCTTTACCGTCCTTAATACAAGTATACAACCCTGGTTCATCATTGTTATGGTGCTTATGTAATTCTTGAACATATGTACCTGTCAATCGAATAGTGCATTGGTTGTTGAACCTAGTGGATATGAATAAAGTTATTGCCTACTTTAAAATTCAAATTATGTACAATTTTGAATTGCAGCAATTAAATTATAGAGAAATTATGCTCTGCAGGTCATTACGACGCACACGGTCTGTAAAGCACAATGTGTGTGATATACATCATATGACACGGTTCACAGAGAGGAAACATGTGCGACCATGCACACATTTACCATTTGCAAAGCGTGTGTGATGTCAGACAATATGACAAACGATGCGAGCAAACTAAATGTTTATGATAGTCGTCTTATCATACATGCTTTATAATCATGAATTGTTTCTACAATACTGTTTGTGATACATACTCCCTAAAATATTGTTTCTTATGTCGTACACATAGTAAACGTTGCACCACAGAATAGTGTATGCGATAGTTATCATGTACGACACCGCCCCTAAAGTTTGCCAAAGTGTACGAGTTCGATGACCGCCTCCAAGGGTTGCCAATTGTGCGGGTTCGATAGTCGTCCTCAAGGATCCCTTAGTGGAATCATGACATCTTGCGTTGTGCGAGGGAGTGAGGAGATTACTGTGGGCCTGTTGGTTTTTTTGGTGAGCATTGTGCCCCACACTGCTCCAAACAAAGATTAGCATCCGCAAGGGTGTGAACTTTGGGATACATCGTCGTCTCTACATGCCTTGGTTATCTCTTACCCATGCCTTTTACTTATGCACTTTACTTTGTGATAGCCATAGTATTTCATGATATATATCTTGCTATCACTTAGTTGATTATGTTGCTTAGCATAAGTTGCTGGTAGGGGCGGAGCTAGGCCCCGGGCACCTAGGGCCCAGGCCCGGGGCGTGGAAAATGTAGCAGGCTATTACCATACTGGTTTTTCTGCAGGCCTAGGGTGCAGCTCGGTGAAAAGAAGGAGGCCCAAAGACTTCACAGGTTGTCTTACCTGAAGCGGACGCACGCACGACACTCATCGCTCCATCCCACCACAATCTAACTTTTTCTTCAAAAAATGCCGATCTAACTCGAGGCACAGGAGATGCAGCACACAGCGCTCGCGCGACTACCGCCAAGAGTCGCACTCAGGATTCTTTTTCTGGATCATTCTCCAGAGCTCTTTCCGTGGCGTCGTCGTCCACCGACCCGCCCCCTCTCCAGGCTGCCGCCCTCCTATCATGTGCGTCATTCGCCTGCATGGCACGCGATCCCCTGTTGGGTACTTCACTGCCGTCTGTGGCACCTTGTATTGTTCTTTGATACTTTCCCTGTCTTCCGCCCTGATACTTTCCACTTTTACCATGTTCTGTCTACCTGTATCGGTGTATACACTTCTCTGAACTGAAATTTGATTGAAATAATGTTTGTGATGTATCCAGTCATATATTTAGGGTTTCTTATACTTAAATCTCTTTTGCGAGACCTTCTCTTATGTATCTAGTCATATATGGTTTTCTTCAACTCATATGTATGCATTCCCTTATGAAATTTTGCTTTTGATGTCTTGAAGGTGTTGGATCTTCTTCCACCATTGATGAGGTTAAGTGAGGCACTGATGAAGCAAAACATTGATTGGTAATCTTTTTTATCACATATTGTTCTTTGTAGTTTTTGTCACGTTTTTATCTATTTTGTTGTATCGTTAAGCATTGAGTTTAAATTTTAATTTTTTCATGCAATTGAGCAATATTTTGTATTGGGTATCTTTTGAGGTAGCTAAAAGCCTTATGAACGTTGAGTTTTTCCCTCGCGGCGATTTTTTTGGGCCCGGGGCTTGCTCTAATCCTGGCTCCGCCACTGGTTGCCGGTGCACATATGTGAGCCTAGTTGTTTTAGGTTTTGTGCTTGAAAAATTAAAATTTAGTTTTATTCTACATTTGTTCAAGCCTAAATCGTAATTATTTTAAGGCGCCGATTCACCCCACCCCCTGTAGATGACATCCACAATCTTTCAATTGGTATCAGACCCTCATCTTTCTTTGTTAGGCTTTACTACCTAGGGAGTAAAGATATAGACTATGAGATTAGGATTCTTTAACACTCTTAGTTTTGGTGGCTCAAATTTTGATGTTTAGGTAATTCGCGTGCTTAATATTATCTCTAGAGGATGCAGAAAACCTCTTATCTCAATGCTCAAGCTTCTAATGCGTTTATTGATGCTTTGAGCAATGTAGTTATATGTCAACTCATGCAGTTTCGGGATGCTAATGAGTTGTGGACAAAGCTTCAAGATAAATATGGTGTGTCCAAGATTTGTGGGAAAGATTGTTCTCCCTCCACCTCTGGTCGTATAGTGTTCTCAACTTCTTCTACTTCACCTACATGTGGATTGCCACAAGGTAATGATATAGTGAGTAGTGTTGGTCATTGCAATGATGATAATGGGCTTATTGTTGATGATCCATCATCATTATCTTATTGCAATGCTCCTTCTTTGGACTTGAACACTTCGAGCTCTCTAGATGTTTCACATGCTTGTGTTGATAGTCCTTGCATATCATGATGATATGCTTGCTATGTCTTGTTGCCATGATAAAAATGCCTCTATTTTCTCGAGTCGTTGTGCTAAAAATGTAGAGGAAATTGATACGTCTCCAATGTATCTATAATTTTTTATTGTTCCATGCTATTATATTATCTGTTTTGGATATTTTATATGCATTAATATGCTTGTCGGTGTCAAAACCGGCGGATCTCGGGTAGGGGGTCCCGAACTGTGCGTCTAGGCCGGATGGTAATAGGAGGCAAGGAACATGAAGTTTTACCTAGGTTCAGGCCCTCTTCATGCAGGTAAAACCCTACGTCCTGCTTGATTAATATTGATGATATGGGTAGTACAAGAGTAGATCTACCACGAGGTCAAGGAGGCTAAACCCTAAAAGCTAGCCTATGGTATGATTGTTGTATGATGAAGTTGTCCTACGGACTAAAACCCTCCGGTTTATATAGACACCGGAGAGGGTTAGGGTTACACAAAGTCGGTTACAATGGTACGAGATCTTGAATATCCGCATCGCCAAGCTTGCCTTCCACGCCAAGGAAAGTCCCATCCGGACACGGGACGAAGTCTTCAATCTTGTATCTTCATAGTCCTGGAGTCCGGCTACCCGAACACCCCCTAATCCAGGACTCCCTCAGTAGCCCCTAAACCATGCTTCAATGACGATGAGTCCAGCGCGTAGATTGTCTTCGGCATTGCAAGGTGGGTTCCTCCTCCAAATTCTTCATAAAAGTTTGTAAACACCAAGAATAGTGTCCGGCTCTGCAAAATAAGTTTCCACGTATTTCCACAGAGAGAATAATATCAACACAAATCTAATCTGTTGACGTATTCCACAGCGCGACATCACACTACGGCCAAGCCTTTATTCGGATCGTTTTCACTTTTCCACCTCAGCGTGTTTTGCTAGGCGGTTTCCTTGGCACGTCTTGTCAAAGCAGAGATCGTGTCCCCTTTATTTACGGGATTCTCATCAATACAGATGTGGGTAACCCAATCGTGCCCGTTAGCATGTCTTCTCGATTAAAGGCGAGTCCCAAACGGTTACGGGGAGGGATCCTGATATTCAACCTCTTATAAAGAGACCAAGGCCTTACTCCTTTTCTCCAATCTCAAAACAAGTTCGGCCGTCGCCTCGAGTTCCAACACCCTAGGCTCCAGATTCCAGGCGCTTCGGACCTTCGACAATGTCCGGTCCCGACCTTCAAGGCCGATGGATGTGACGGAGGAGGACGTGCTAAAGTTGAGGGAGGCTAAGTTCTTGACCGCCGAAATTTTGCATAGGTTGCCTGCTCAAAGGCAGGCTATTCCCAGTCCCAGCCCGGTGAGAGCGTAGTGTTCATGTCTCACTTCCTTCAGGGGTTAGGCTTCCCGATGGATCCCTTCGTGAGGGGGCTGATGTTCTATTATGGGCTGGAATTTCATGATTTAGCTCCGGAGTCCATCCTCCACATTTCCTCATTCATCGTTGTGTGCGAAGCGTTCCTCCGTGTTACTCCTCACTTCGGATTATGGCTCAAGACTTTTGGAGTGGAGCCGAAGATGATCGAGGGACGACAAGCAGAGTGCGGAGGCGCTGTCATAAGTAAGGATACTGATGCTCCATGGCCCGAGGGCTCCTTTAAAGAGGAGCTCGGCTTGTGGCAATGAGAGTGGTTCTATATCACCGCTCCCAGGAGCGCCAAGTGGGTGGCGCCTCCTGCCTTTCGCTCGGGTCCCCCACCACGGCTAGTGTCATGGGTCAACAAAGGATTAGATTGGGGGTTATCCAAAGACGTGCCCTTGTTGCAGGGCCGCATTAGGGATCTCTTAGAAAGAGACCTCAACCTGGTCAAGGTGACGTAGGTCATGCTGATTCGCCGAACACTGCCCGGCAAACATTGCTCCCTTCGTTTGTGGGAGTTTAATCCGGAGGGACCACGAGCTCTCCAGCATTTTATGGGTGCAACACCCGTGGAGATGTATAAAGTGTTCTTCGAATCACAAGCAATGTGTCCGGATTTGACCGAGGATGCAGGTTTAAGCTGCAATCGCCCGAATACTCAAGTAAGTAACCTTGTGCCCGGACTCGCTATCCATAAAATTGTCATAAATTCGCCCCTAAAAGAGCTGTCCTTTTAAACAGGAGTGGATAGTGAAGGCAAAGCTGATCAGGTGTCCGGCTCCCCTTCCTGAAACCAGGCCGGATCCCGTGCTAGTCAGGATGTTGAAGATCGTGCCTTTGGAGGGAAGTGAGGGGGAGGACAAGGAAACTATGGCCTCCTCAAAGGAGGCTGCTCCGAAGGGAAGAACCGACAATTCCTCTCCTAAGGGGAAGAAGAGGGCCGCCTCTGACGACCCGGAGACCATGGCCTCAAAGCGGGGGAAAAAGTCCTCGTCAGAGGGTTCAACACCGAGGAGATCCTCGGCCGAACTACGCCCTCAAAGGGATCAGCCCTCCAGCGAGCCGTAAGTAGAGAAAGATTTTCCTTTAGAGGGATGAGAGAAATCCTTGCTTTTTATCTGAGAAGATTAAACGAAATTTTACTTTATAGCTCGGACCTCAGCCCTTCTCAGCAGAGTTCGTCTTTGGGGGATCTTCTTCCGGAGATGATGGAGAGTGGAACGCCTCCCCCTGCCGTACCGCCTGGCGAGGCGGGCGACCCTGAGGTGTCGTCACGGAGGGTTTCTCCAAATCCGGCAGGGGTGGAAGGTAGCCATATGTCCCCCCAAGGTTCTCCACATCCGGCCTTCGATGGAGGTCATAGGACGAGTCCGGCGCCGTCCGATGCGCGGTCGGAGGAGCTGATGATTCTGCTGGGGCGAGCTTCTATCTCAGAGGAGCACCGTGCATTGATGGGTACGGTGATTGGAAGGATTTCGTCCGCGTAAAGCGGATTGCATGAGGCCGTCAAAAGTTTGCTGACGGGTTTTGAGGTACGTTTGATAATGTACTTCTTTGTCAGTTGCGCATAAACAAGATGCGCCCTGTGTAGATAGTAGCCCCTGAGACTCTGTGCGTTGTCAAAATTGACGGCGCGCAGAGGATCATAATCCCAGGTCTAAAATGTTGCCTTTGTATACAGGTGGCGAAGTGTCCGGAATCGTGCCGAACTGATGATTTTGCCGAACTAAAGCGGCAACTTGACGTGGCAGATGCCGACATCGCGCTCGTCAACGAGCGGCTTGATGAGGCTCAAGGTATGCAATTCCTCGGGCGGCATCTGGTAAGAGGAGCTTTATGCCAGTATCTTACAATGTGTGTGCTTGACGCAGATGGTGCGGCCGCCATGGAGAGTCTTCGGGCGGAACTTGCCCGAGCTAAGGAACAAGCCAGGAAAAGTGATGCGGCTGTCGAGAAGGCCCTTGAAGAGCTGAGAGCCGAACAGGCTGCTCACTGCCGAAGCAAGAAGGAGATGGCCATGATGGCCGTGAAGTTAAAAAGTGCTGCTGACCGTTGCAAGTTTCTTGAGAAAGAAGACCGGGCAAGACAGACGGACTTAGAGAAGGCCGTTGCTGATGCCAAGGACGCTCGCTCTGCGATGAGAGCTGCGAAGGAGGAGCTATGTCAGGCCGGACAGATTGCGACTGGAAAGCCCTTTATGCTGCGGAGGAAGTTTTGCGATCCGAAGTTTGCTCTGTTGGATCGGATGTGGAGTGCGGAGGACACCTATCTGGATTTGGCAGCGAGTGCTGCTGACGCGACCGAATACTTTCGAGATCAAGAAGATCGCGGAGTGGAAAGGCTTTTCTAGTCGCAGTTCCAGAATCCAGAGCGTCCACTAGAAGTGGACGATCGTCTGGCTCAATGGGCCGAACTGAATAGATTGTCCGGACTCGCCATGAAGTATGTCCTGGGTCATCTGTGGCCGGGGAGATCGGAGCCGAAGAGTTATTTCAGCTTGGTGCAGCAATTCCTTGACGTGGTGCCATGTATCAATGCGATGAAGAGGTCAGCATGCATGGAGGGCACATGGATGGCTCTTGCCCGTGTCAAGACATACTGGGCAGAGATGGAGACCACTGTTGTTGCATCCCGAGATTCGGACAAAAGCCGAGTACCCTCCGAGCACTATTTTCATGAAGTCCTTGAAGGCGCTCGTGTAATAGAGACGCAGTGCTCGAAGGATGCTATGTTCTGATAGCATATGTAATTATAAAGCAATATTTTGATGAATTGTAGTAGCCTTTTATACTTGTGCCTTCAAGTATTTGGAACACCTCCTGTGCGGCCGTTTTTAAGATATATATACAAAATCTAAAAGATTGCAGTCATTGGCTTCAGCCCCCACGGACATAGTGCGGGGGTGCTCGCAGAAGGCGCATTTTCACACTTAATCCAACGTCTTGGTCCTACAAAGGAGGTGATAGCGTAGCGAGCTAGGCAACCAGACTATAATGCTTTAACACTTTCACTTAGCCATAGGAGCTTGACAAGGGGACTATTTAGGTAGCCCCTGGTGGCGACTGCGCTCGCCCGAATTCGGGGCGCGTATGTGCCTGGCCGGGAAATAGCCCTTCGTTAATGCGGAGGAATCCTACAGATTCCGGAGAGTCATCGAGTGGTTGACCAGTCTCATGCCATATCATGACAGTCAGTTTTCGGCTTTCTCTACTGAGGTGCTCGCCTGGCCGAACCAGGGCACAATCGCAGTAGTTCTCCTGGTGCCGCCTTAGCCGATAGAGCGGAACGTAAGGCGGCCAAACACAGGAGCCGGACAACCCAACATTTGACCAAAATCATGACTCGGAGCTGATGCATATAAGGCCAAACTCGCGACGCCGAACATCCCTAAGGTATTCGGTCTTTATGAGAGCGGGCGAGGTAACGCTCTGAGGTATAAGCCCCTAGTGTCGAGGTACGCGCAAGAATTCTGACGTGGCCACATGCCAAGATGCCAGCCTCCTCCTTGGTCATAGAACCAGGGGATGTGTATCAACAAGAGACAGTAAAAAAGGTTTACGCATGGTCTTAATCTGGAAAGAATCCTTGGAACGGGTCCCTACTGCACGTCTGCCCCTGTGTCTCCGTTGTGCCGTATCCTGGACGGGCGCAGCACGACGTTCATCTGTAAAAAGAGAGCAACTAAGTTGAAAAAGGGGCGTGCCGAACAAAAGTTATATGAAATAAACAAAGTGTAAAGTAAAATATGAAAAATTCAGCTTTATTGTCTCTTATTTTATACGTGTGAAGCCCCTAGTGCAGGGGGATATGGCCACTAAGCCTTTATCAATGATACTTTTGTGCCGGACTCGTCTATCCGTGTCCGTGGTCTTAATGACCTGTTCCGATGTTCTGGCTGGTGAAGCCAGTGTATTGTGGGGCTGTTAAAGCGGCCGCACAATCCTCCGCTTGGGGGAGGTGTTCTCACTACTTCCCCTTTAAGGAGATGATGCCGCGTGGACCGGGCATCTTAAGCGTAAGAGATGCATAATGCGGTATTGCGTTAAAGCGGGCGAAAGCTTCGCATCCCAGTAGTGCTTGATAGCGACTTGAGAATGGGACGATGTGGAAAGTCGGCTTTTCACGACGGAAGTTATCGACAGAGCCGAAAATAACCTCGAGCCAGAGAAAACCCATGCAATGGGTGTCCGGACCTGGCGTTACTCCTTGAAAGGAGGTTCTGCTGTGGCGAATTATTTTTGGGTCGATCCCCATGTGGCGGATTGAGTCCTGATATATTAGGTTGAGTCCGCTGCCACCGTCCATAAGGACATTTGAAAACTGGAGTCCGCCAATTATTGGATCGAGTACCAGGGCAGTCCAACCTGGGTTCCTGACACTTCTAGAATAATCCAGATGACCAAAGATGATTGGTTTTGACAACCAGTGGCGGGATTCCTTTGGGATAGGCCGTGGGGCGCGTACCTTTATGGGCGCCGCATGTTTTGTTATGTGGAGTAAGTTTACTGTTTTTACTTCTTGTGGGAAATTCTTTTGTTTCCTGGTACTCTGCTTTTGGGGTTCATCCTCGTCTTCGCTTGGTGCATCGATCCCCTTGTGTTCGGCGTTGAGTCTGCCGGATTGTTTAAAAACCCAACAATCTCTGTGGGTATGGTTAGCAGGCTTTCCGGGAGTGCTGTGTATTTGACATATCCTATCCAAGATTTTGTTTAGGTTGGATAGGTCGTCCCTGTTATCTTGGAGGGGCGGCTTTTTCTGATTCTGTCATGAGCTTTTGAATCCGGCGTTGACTGCCGTGCTCTTCGGACTTTTTTCCTTAGTCCGGCGACGGTCCTTATTGCGTCGCGGTTTTCCGTTTCCATCCCTAGTTTCGGATGTACTTGGGTCACTGGTGCTGCATCTTGCCAACCAGCTGTCTTCTCCTGCGCAAAAGCGGGTCATGAGGCTTGTTAGTGCGGCCATTGTTCTTGGCTTTTCTTGGCCGAGGTGTCTGGCGAGCCATTCGTCTCGGACATTATGCCTGAAAGCCGCTAAGGCTTCAGCGTCCGGACAGTCGACTATCTGATTCTTTTTAGTAAGAAATCTATTCCAGAATTGCCGAGCTGACTCTCCGGGCTGTTGAGTTATGTGACTAAGATCGTCTGCATCCGGAGGGCGGACATAGGTCCCTTGAAAATTTGCTCGGAAAGCGTCCTCGAGCTCTTCCCAACTTCTGATTGTGTTTTCAGGAAGGCTTTTGAGCCAATGCCGGGCTGGCCCTTTAAGCTTGAGGGGTAAGTATTTTATGGCATGGAGGTCATCTCCTCTAGCCATATGTATGTGGAGGATATAATCCTCGATCCAGACTCCAGGGTCTGTTGTTCCATCATATGCCTCTATGTTTATGGGTTTGAATCCCGCTGGAAATTCATAATCCAGGACCTCATCGGTGAAACATAGGGGGTGTGCGGCACCCCTGTATTTGGGTGTGCCGGATTCTGATAATGGCTTTACTGCATTGCTTACGGGAGCTTATTTTCTTGGCCCGTAAATGGACCTGGCTGGGCCATGATGCGAATCCTTAAGTGGGTCGCATGCCGGCTTAAGTGCGGCGCTGCTTGCCGCTTTATGCTGGCCATGGGGTCGTCTATCCGACCGTGTGGCTCTCTCACCTTTGGAATGCGAGGGCTCTAAGGCCTCCTCGTCGAATTCAGGCAGTAGCTTTCTCTTCGGATAGCTTTTAGTGCGGCGGCTGTCACCGTATTTGTCTGTGGTATTGATTACTTTACTCCATCTGATCCTGAGTGCATCTTCCGCAGTTTTTAGCTTCCGCTTCTGCTTTTTCAGGCTGCGTGCGGTTGCAACAAGCCGTTTGTGGAGGTTCTTCTGCTTCGTGGGCTTGTCCGGCGTAGGGTCGTCCGGAATGCCATTTTCGCCGGGGGAGGGATGTTCGGTTTCTCTATCCGGGTTGTCCTGTTGGGACGGTTGCTCTAAGGCATGCTCGCCGTCTACCGGCTCATCCTGCTCTATGGCTGGGTCTTTATCGAGGCGGGGCTTGGGTCGGCGTTTACACCGATGCTTTGATTGTTTTACGAGAGATCGATCCCTCTTTCCATCCCCGTTTTCCTCGTTGTTGATTCCTTTAGGGGTATCCACCATGTACACATCGTGAGATGAGGTGGCTGTCCAATGCCCTATAGGCGTTGGTTCTTGGTTGTCTCCTGCATCGTCGTCCATACCGTCAATGTCTTCGGAGTCAAAGTCGAGCATGTCGGTTAAGTCGTCGACAGTGGCTACGAAGTGGGTGATGGGTGGGTTTTGAATTTCTTCATCATCCGAATCCCATCCTTGCTGACCGTAGTCCGGCCAGGGCTCTCCTAATAAAGAGAGAGACTTTAGCGAATTCAGGATGTTGCCGAAGGGCGAGTGCTGAAAGATGTCTGCGGCGGTGAACTCCATTATCGGCGCCCAATCGGATTCGATCGGCAGGGGCGCGGGGGCTCGGAGTTTGGAAAGGAATCCGGCTCCTCGGAGTCACGGGCCATGCGGAGTGCGGGGCTGGAGTTCGGCTCGATCGCCTCTGAGATCGCAGCCCCTGAGGCAGCGTCCAACCGCTGATCCTCGATCTCTGCAGTAGGCTCCGAATCAATGGTCGGAACCGATGCGTGTGCGGCCTCCAAGGCGCTGTTCGGCGGCAGAGCTATATCATGCCCATCGGGACAGTGCGGCGCGCTTGGCTGTGGCTCGAATCCGTCGAAGATCAAGTCCCCGCGGATGTCAGCCGTGTAGTTTAGGCTTCCAAACCTGACCCGATGGCCAGGGGCGTAGCTTTCGATCTGCTCAAGGTGGCCAAGCGACTTGGCCTGTAGTGCGAAGCCGCCGAAGACGAAGATCTGTCCAGGGAGAAAAGTCTCACCCTGGACTGCATCGTTGTTGATGATCGAAGGAGCCATTGGGCCTAAAAGCGATGACACAGAGGAACTCTCAATGAAAGCACCAATGTCGGTGTCAAAACCGGCGGATCTCGGGTAGGGGGTCCCGAACTGTGCGTCTAGGCCGGATGGTAACAGGAGGAAAGGAACACAATGTTTTACCCAGGTTCGGGCCCTCTTGATGGAGGTAAAACCCTACGTCCTGCTTGATTAATATTGATGATATGGGTAGTACAAGAGTAGATCTACCACGAGATCAAGGAGGCTAAACCCTAAAAGCTAGCCTATGGTATGATTGTTGTATGATGAAGTTGTCCTACGGACTAAAACCCTCCGGTTTATATAGACACCGGAGAGGGTTAGGGTTACACAAAGTCGGTTACAATGGTAGGAGATCTTGAATATCCGCATCGCCAAGCTTGCCTTCCACGCCAAGGAAAGTCCCATCCGGACACGGGACGAAGTCTTCAATCTTGTATCTTCATAGTCCTGGAGTCCGGCTGAAGGTATAGTCCAGCTACCCGAACACCCCCTAATCCAGGACTCCCTCAATGCTATTTTATATTATTTTTGGGACTAACCTATTAACCTAGAGCCCAGTGCTAGTTTCTGTTTTTCCTTGTTTTTGACTTCTACAGAAAAGGAATATCAAACAGAGTCCAAATGGAATAAAACTTTACAGTGATTTTTCTTGGACCAGAAGAAACCCACGAGACTTGGAAAGGAGGCCAGAAGATCCACGAGGCAGCCACAAGCCATGGGGACACGCCCCCCTGGGGTGCGCCCCTGGCTTGTGGGCCCCTCGTGGACCGTCTTGACCTAATATCTGCACTATAAATCCTCAAATATCCCCCTATACCAGTGGGCACACCAAAAATACTTTTTCGCCGCCGCAAGCTTCTGTTCCCGTGAGATCCCATCTTGGGGCCTCTTCCGGCACTCCGCCGGAGGGGGATCTGATCATGGAGGGCCTCTACATCAACCTCGCCACCCTTTCGATGAAGCGTGAGTAGTTTACCATGGACCTAAGGGTCCATAGCTAGTAGCTAGATGGCTTCTTCTGAGATCCGATGAATTGTGGATTTATGATCAGATTATCTATGAATATTATTTGAGTATTCTCTGAAATCTTTTATGCATGATTAGTATATCTTTGTATTTCTCTTAGAACTATCGTTTCGGTTTGGCCAACTAGATTGGTTTTTCATGCAATGGGAGAGGTGCTTAGTTTTGGGTTCAATCTTGTGGTGTCCTCACCCAGTGACAGAAGGGGTAGCGAGGCATGTATTGTATTGCTGCCATCAAGGATAAAAAGATGGAGTTTATATCATATTGCTTGAGTTTATCCCTCTACATCAAGTCATCTTGCTTAAGGCATTACTCCGTTCTTACGAACTTAATACTCTAGATGCATGCTGGATAGCGGTCGATGTGTGGGGTAATAGTAGTAGATCCAGGCAGGAGTCGGTCTACTTGTCACAGACGTGATGCCTATATTCATGATCATTGCCTTAGATATCATCATAATTATGCGTTTTTCTATCAATTGCTCAAAAAAAATTTGTTTACCCACCATATGTTTTCTTCAAGAGAGAAGCCTCTAGTGAAACCTATGGCCCCGAGTCTATTTTCCATCATATATTTTTAGATCTATAAACCAAAAAACCCAAAAAATACCTTGCTGCAATTTATTTATATTTACTTTAGTTTGATCTTTTATTTATCTTTTATACCTATCTTTATTAGATCTCACTCTTGTTTGTGACCGTGAAGGGATTGACAACCCCCTTTTCGCGTTGTGTGCAAGTGTTTGTTAGTTTGTGCAGGTGCATATATTGGAGACTTTCTTGTGCCTCCTACTGGATTGATACCTTGGTTCTTAACCGAGGGAAATACTTATCTCTACTTTGCTGCATCACCCTTTCCACTTGAAGGGAAAAATCAACGCAAGCTCAAGAAGTAGCGGGAAGAATTTCTCGCGCCGTTGCCAGGGAGGTTCTACATCAAGCCTACCAAGTACCCATCATAAACTCTCATCTATTGCACTTACATTATGTGCCATTTGCCTCTCATTTTCCTCTCCCCCACCCTAAAATATTTTCAGAAAAACATCAAAATATTTGCCTTCTTTTTGTTTGCCTTTATGTCTTACTTGGTTTGTTTGCTCGTTCGCTTGGTATAATTGTGTGTTTATTGAAAATCAGGAAGCAAAAAGTTTATGGATCCTCATCCGCTTGCTAATCTTTTTAAAGGATCCAATTATGCCGAACCAAATTCTAGTGAGTTGAGCGCACTAGATTATCTTTATGAAATTTTGCTTGAAATTCGTGAATCTGAAAATTGTGATGAAGTGCTAAATGAAGAAATTTAGGAAGTGATTCATGATAGCTCCTTGAATGAAAATCATGATTGCAATGATGTTATTATCAATTCTATTAATGTCAATTGTGCTAATAATATGAAAAAACCCAAGCTTGAGGATGCTAGTTTTGCTTGTCTTTATAAATATTTTCCCTATAAAATGCCCATGCATAGGAAGTATGTTAGACGTAAGATTGTTTTTCACATGCCTCATGATGAATATGATATTGGTAATGATGTTTGCAATAATATTGAAAGCGGGTTTGGAAGAGTGTCAACTCTAGGTAATAATATTCCAGCTACTTTGGAGGATGATCAATCTTATGAAATTTTTGATAAAAGTGGGCTTGGAAATGTCATGACTTTATTTGATGATAATCCCACTATTTTGGAAGAGTGACAACTTTGCTCGCATGTGGATTATGTACAGAATATATTATGTGATAGCTATATTCCTGAATTTGAATATGATCCCACATGTAATTATTATGAGACAGGGAAATATGGTTGTAGAAATTTTCATGTTACTAAATTACCTCTTGTTATGTTGAGATTGCTACTGTTTCTTTCTTCTTCATTGCATATGCTAGTTTTTGCTTGTCTTTATAAATATTTTCCTTATAAAATGCCTATGCATAGGAAGTATGTTAGACATAAGATTTTTTTTTCACATGCTACATGATTATCTCTTTGTGTCGCAATTACTATCCTTTATGTGAGCATCATCGATATCTCAATGCCTAGCTAAAAGGCTATAAAGAAAAACGCTTGTTGGGAGACAACCCAAGAATTTCCTTTTCTTTTTTTATGAGAATACACATTATTACCTCTGTATCAATTGTGTTTTTTTGTTTTCATTAGTGTTTGAGCCAAGTAAGACCTTTGGGATGGTCTATGGTGATAGTTGATTTGATCTTGCTGGAAAACAGAAACTTTTGCGGTCATTGCCAGAAATTCAAAAAATCACAGAAACGTGATTTTGATCTGAATTTTTTTACAAAAGATTGATCTACAAATTTCCTAGATTGTCCTAAATTTTCCAAATATTTGGAGTTATAAAAGTATACGAAATTTGCAGATTACTACAGACTGTTCTGTTTTTGACAAATTCTGTTTTCTATGTGTTGTTTGTTTATTTTGATGAATCTATGGGTAGTATTGGGGGGGGGGTATGAACCATGGATAAGTTGGAATACATTATATATTACACCAATATAAATTTAGAATGAGTTCACAACAGTACCCAAAGTGGTGATTTATTTTATTATACTAACGGATCTTACGAGTTTTCTGTTGAGTTTTGTGTTGTGAAGTTTTCAACTTTTGGGTAAAGATTTGATAGACTATGGACTAAGGAGTGGAAAGAGCCTAAGATTGGAGATGCCCAAGGCACCACAAGGTAATATTCAAGGACAACCAAGAGCCTAAGCTTGGGGATGCCCCGGATGGCATCCCCTCTTTTGTCTTTAATCCATCGGTAAATTTACTTGAGGCTACATTTTTATTCACCACATGATATGTGTTTTGCTTGGAGCGTCTTGTATGATATGAGTCTTTGCTTTTAGTTTGCCCCAATCATCCTTGCTTTACACACCTTTTGAGAGGGACACGTTTAATCGTGAATTTATTAGAATACTCCATGTGCTTCACTTATCTCTTTTGAGCTAGGTAGTTTGCTCTAGTGCTTCACTTATATCTTTTTAGAGCACGGTGGTGGTTTTATGTTATAGAATTTGTTGAAATATCATACTACACTTATATTATTTTGAGAGTCTTAAACAGCATGGTAATTTACTTAGGTTATGAATTTAGTCCTAATATGATGGGCATCCAAGGGGGATATAATAAAAACTTCCATACAAGAGCATTGAATAATATGAGAAGTTTGATTCCTTGCATTTGTTTTGAGATATAAAGATGGTGATATTAGAGTCATGCTAGTGAGTAATTTTGTATTGGTAGAAATACTTGTGTTAAAGTTTGTGATTCCCGTAGCATGCACGTATGGTGAACCGTTATGTGATGAAGTCGGAGCATGATTTTTTTATTGTCTTCCTTATGACTGGCGGTCGGGGATGAGCGATGGTCTTTTCTGAAGGAAATATGTCGTAAAGGCAATAATAAAGTTGTTATTTTATATTTCCTTATTCAAGATAAATGTTTATTATTCATGTTGAAATTGTATTGACCGGAAACCATGATACATGTGTGAATACATAGACAAAACACGGTGTCCCTAGTGAGCCTCTACTTGACTAGCTTGTTGATCAAAGATGGTTAAGGTTTCCCAACCATGGACATGAGTTGTCATTTGATAATGGGACCACATCATTAGGAGAATGATGTGATGGACATGACCCATCCGTTAGCTTAGCATATTGACCATTCAGTTTTCTATTGCTTTCTTCATGCCAAATACATATTCCTTCGACTATGAGATTATGCAACTCCCGGATACCGGAGGAATACCTTGTGTGCTATAAAATGTCACAACATAACTGGGTGATTATAAAGATGCTCTACAGGTATCTCCAAAGGTGTTTGTTGGGTTGGCATAGATCGAGATTTTTGTCACTCTGAGTATCGGAGAGGTATCTTTGGGCCCTCTCGGTAATGCACATCATAAGAAGCATTGCAATCAAAGTGACTAATGAGTTAGTTACATGATGCTGTATTACGAAACGAGTAAAGAGACTTGCCGGTAACGATATTGAACTAGGTATGTGGATACCGACGATCAAATCTCGGGCAAGTAACATACCAATGGACAAAGGGAATAACGTATGTTGTCATAACAGTTCGACTGATAAAGATCTTCATAGAATATGTGGGAGCCAATATGAGCATCTAGGTTCCTCTATTGGTTATTGACCGGAGAGGTGTCTCGGTCACGTCTACATAGTTCTCGATCCAGTAGGGTCCGCACGCTTAACGTTCGATGACGATTTATTATTATATGATTAATGTGTTTTGGTGACTTAATGTTGTTTGGAGTCCTGGATGAGATCACGTACATGACGAGGAGTCTCTAAATGGTCGAGAGGTAAAGATTGATATATAGGATGATAGTATTCGGACACCGGAAGTGTTCCGGATTGTATCGGGTATTTATCAGAGTGCCAGGGGGGTACCGGAACCCCCGAGGGAAAGATATGGGTCATATGGGCCATGAGAGGGGAGCACACCAGCCCACAAGGGGTGGCACGCCCCCCTATGGAAGCTGGCCGAATTGGAAAAGGAAGGGGGGTAGGCCCCCCTTCCTTTCTCTCTTCTCCCTTCCCTTTTCCCCCTCCGATAAAAAGGAAAGGGGGGAGGCCGAATTGGGAGGACCCCAAGTAGGACTCCTTCTACTTGGGGCACCCGCTTGGCTGCCTCTCCTCCCCTCCAACCTATATATATATATATACTAGTAGAATGCCCGTGCGTTGCTATGGGCTACGACGCATGAAGAAATCAAACAAATGGTTAAGGTCGTCTTGAAGGTCAAAACTCATTGCTCAGACGTCCGGACGTGTTCGAACGTCCGGACATCAAATGGGCACTCGTCGCGGTGATTGCCTTCTCGCTGTTGGTGCCGACCGCTCGAGGTCGCCACCACCACTCGTAGTCTCCGCCAGCTCCCTATCGCCTCTTGCGCAACGTGCGCGTGCTGGTCGACGACTGCCCCTCCCGCTCATTGTCCTTGGACTGGTCAAATAAGGTGTGCCTACAACTAATGGCAAAGTGCAGTTATGCAGGAGATCCTTATACAATAGCTAATTATTCAAAGCTTCAATAAGGCATTTGATCTTTCAGTGATTTTTGTGCTCTAATCTCTAGTTGTGGATATGCTCTGTTGCTACGATGAAAGCAGGATCCATGTATATCAGTTAGAACTTGTTGTTATTCCATATGAACAGATGAAATGTTGTGAGTTGGAATCATTTTCTTCTATCATTTGGTACAAATCAGCTGGTTAATCTTAGAAAAAGATCAACCGCATGTACAGCCGTCCGATACAGCCGTGCGTGACCCTTTGATTATCTCCATCTTCCCATCCTACTCACGCAACGGGCAACACCCCGTACCCTTCCTCTCACATCACACACTCTTCCACTCGGCTCACACAAGCAAAGCATCCAGCACGTCCGCCACCATTCTAGCCCAAAAATACGCCTTCAAACAAGCCTTCACAGAACAGCGGACGGGCACCTGCCATCGAAGCATGCATCATCAACTGTCGTCGAAGCACACCTTGTTGCTGTGGCTAGTCGAAGCATCACCGTGAAAGCATGCCTCACAGCATCGCGGTTGTTGTCAACGATGCCGTTGTCGTAACACGTCTCATTGTCGTGTTCGCTGAAGCACATGCCACAACATTGCACTGTCTGTCAATGCCATCGAAGCACGCCTTGTCATCATGGCCGTCAAAGCGTCGGTGCGGCCGTTGAAGCATGCAACGCAACATTGCCACACACGTCAATGTCGTTGAATCATGTGGAGGTGAGATGAGTACCTGCGCGGCGGAGCGTCCCGTCGATTCTCTAAGACATGGATGCACATGTCTCCACTCCCCGTCACAGCCTCGGCTTCGCCGCTGTAGAATCTTACAGCCGCGAAGATTGTCGCGTCAGGCTGTACCGCCAGATCTAGGAAGCTGTAGGATTTTTTTACTCGCGAGAGAAATGTGTGATGTAACCGAGTGTCTAGGTGAGACCTTTTTGCCAGCAAGGAGGACGGTGGTGGGAGACAAACCAAGCACCGCACGATCACGACCGATCGGATGGCTCGTGAGGCAGATGACGCAAAAAAATAAACGAAGCATGCTTCCATGAGTGAATCATAATAAACAAGATATCTCATGTTCTTTCAAAGGAAACCAATATGATCATGGGTTCATGGTCAAGTCTCGGATTCCAATAGACCAAACAATAGTAAAGTCCAGACTGTTTATCTTTGGTTACCAAATCATTTTTCCCTGCTAGAATCTCAAACTTTGGAACTCTAAATTCATTTGAAATCACCTCAATTTTAGTGGTGAAACAGCAAGGAAGTAATCTTCAATACTACTAATTGTAAAGCAAAAGAAGCCAATTCCAGTTATTGTTACCAATATAGAGTAAGAATATTGCTCGAGGGCACACACCTTGCAGTGGGTTGGCTGCCTACAACAAGGGATACATCCATGTGAAACTGATAAAACTGGAAAACTGCTGATCTATTTATTTTGAACCGGTCATTTAGCAGCATCGGTAAATGTTATCTTGTTTTGGACATTTTGAACTCTAACAGTAGTGACACAAGAAACAATTGTGGAAGATAAACCAATTGCGGACAAGACTTACTTGATATGCATCATGCATACCTTCTTTAGTAGCAAGTTTAGCGTAAGGTTTGAGAGAATGATAGTAAATTTTTGTTCTATTTTCATTGAGTTTGAGCATGCTTTCAGATTGCATCGGACAAACACCAGCATCTTCCTCCTGCTTCCCCATCTCTATTTGCCACCTTGCACATGCTTAGTTTTATTTTTCCCAGGTGCACACTTAACCTTGGCAAGATGAAAAACATATTTAATATCAAACTGGTTTCGCTTTATTTTGAGCAGAAGGGAAATAATGGACACAATGTTCTAAAGTATTGGTGTTGGTCACTATTATACAACATCTATACAAATGTTCCAAAATAATACTTTTGCTTGCAGCAATTGATTTTTCTTCTGCACTTTGCAGTCACAACTAATTCTGGATATATTAACAATGCAAACTTGATAAATGAGTACAATAGGTTTATAGGGAGGGTAACTAACAAAAACAAATGTACTCTACACTACAAAAATATCTGTTCTCATGAAGAAATATGTCGGCTGCGTTAATTACCAAATGCGGAAAATAGTTCATTCATACATCAGAAGCAATACAACTGAAATTGGAGCACAAAGCACTACCAAACACTCATAGGAGGCAATTACTTTGCAAATAACTGTCAGTGCTCCCAGTTCAGTTAAAAGAGCATAAGACCCTACTCAAAAAACTTTTTGATTCAGAAGCTCGTAGACTATTTGTTGTTCTACATTTACTGAAATAAAGAGAATTAATTAGCTAATGATAATGATGCAAACAAAAGAGCTAGCCTATTACCTGGGTGCTCCTTGGAGAACATGCCCGAACAGCTCGGACATCCTTATATGCTCCTCACATATGGGTTGGATACGGGGGATTTGTGGACTGACTGGACATGCCCAGACAAAGTAGGGATTGTGATTGGGTGGCCTTTTTTCATCTCTTTTCTGTCCAGGACAATGACTGGACTCTCAAATGGGATGTTTGAGGGGTCCGATTGTAGATGCTCTTAATTTCCGAAATAGAAAACAAATATAAGTTTCAGTGGCAAATGAATATTTTTCTACAGTTGGTATATATATAACTATACGATTGTGTATAAAGAGAACTGCCAGGTAACATGCCATATATTATATTAGTCTAATGTGTGATGGCTGCTCAATCTATTTTCTGGTATCCAACATTGCAAATCATTTGGAGATCCAAAGGAGACAGATTCAACATCATATGTATTCAAAGTAACAATCAAAGATTATATGTGGTATTTAGGATATGGGTCAAGAACTTTACGTGCAACCTGAGATCAAAACTTATCAACAGAGATAAAAAAACACCAATAGAGATTGCCATTTTTGGGAGGTTAGTTCCATCAAGCTTAATACGACATCATGCAGAATTTTGCAAAAGCTTTCTATTATTATAACTACATGTTAATCAAACATAATTAGGCTAAACCAATTCTGTGTATGAACATCAATAATAGACCATACCCGTAGTGAGTATGCATTAACCAAAGCATCGGCTTCTAGGAGACTGACCTACAATCAAGAAGAGAAAATAGATATTATCCAACATCAGAGACCATCCCCACCACACCGATGAGACTTATGGCCGTGTACTGATTGCCCACCACATCGATCAGACTTATGGCCGTGTACTGATTGCCCAGGAGAGCTATGAATCCAGTATCCATGTATCAAAAACTATAATAAACAAGCTGAAACAAAAGCCTCCCTATCACCGCCACTTGTATCACCGATCATTATATCTCCAGGCTCATTGGTCGCTTGTAATTCAGCATACATAAACAAGAGCTGTACAACTAAAGAAAATAGCTTTTTTTATTCCCAGTATACATTCATACCGCTCTCAGCTAATGCGTAATTTACCCGATAATATATCATTTCTGTCTGCATCACAGTGGAAACAAGCAGACAAAAGTTCAGGATAAAAAATCAATTTTTGGCACAAAAAATAGCAATTCTACTTGTGTGCAAGCACTTGAATCAAGTTGTATCACCGTGTGAATGCATTGATATGTAGAACAGCGAGAAGCAAAAATAAATAATTGAGATGCAAGCCGGCAGGAGAGGGAGAGCTTTTTTACTCTTATGAGCTCCGTGGAGAGTTCATCAGCTGATTGTACTATGTGCCCACGGCTTCAATGTCTCTCCATCACTGCAGCAATAATATCCTCACGGAAGAGGCATGCAGTAGCACCAGTCCTCCCATCGTGGTGGAGACCACAGCCACGACGCGCTGCTCCTACGAGTGGCCCTCGGCCCGGCTCTCCGCAGCACGCGGCGGAGGAGGCCCCTAGCATCTGCCGCTGTCGGCGACCTCAACGACGTCGATGCGACTCGACGACCGGCCTGCACGCGCAAGCGGCAGCCTCGACACGGTCACCGTCCACGACGACGGCGACCCGTGACGCTCGCACCCGCACGTTGCCCCCGACGAGACAGCGACCTTGGCTGCACCGACCCACTGGAGGCGCGCGGTGGCCCCCGGCCCCGATACCTCTGCTCTCGGCTGAGACGTGCCCGGCACACGCGGCGGCCCGCGGTCTGCGTCACGCGGTGTCGCTCCCCGGCACACGGGCGCGAGGGAGCGAGGCGGCCAGGTCCAACTGGCAGAGCCCCTCGCGTGTGGCATGGCGGCGATGGGCAGCGTCGCCATGGTCGTGTGTAAAAGGGGTCGAAGCTGCTGGGAATTTCCTATTCGTGGAACTGGAGCCACGACAAGTGAATATGTGGTGATTTGCGATGTAGGAGTATTATAGGAAAGTTCTGATTCCATCATGATGCAGGAGTATTAGTAAATTGAATTTCTTTTCTTTAAAGTCAGTTATTTGTTTCCTTAAAATTTATTATTTGTTTCCTCTAGAAAATTGCATTGGTGATATGGATCGCTTGATTTGGATAAGTTAGGAAAGTTAGGATCTGTCTCTTTTTGTACAATAGGAAAGTGTTTGTTTACAAGGAAATGGTGGAAAAAAAGTAAACCGGTCGGATGGTGGGAAGGGAGACGAAAAAAAACCAAACGAAAAAAAAACCAGTCGAAAGTGGAGGGACTATTCAACCAACTCATCCATTAGGAGTAGACTAGTATAACGCCCGTGCGTTGCCACGGGCTTTTCAAAATTTATAATCAGTATCTTTCATTTATCATCCTCTCATATTGGGTGATTATGGGGTGCTCTAATTAGAAACACAACAATCAAATATTAGGAAATTTCACCGAACGAACAACAACAAATAGTACAATATCTATCAAACAAATAAAAGGAGGTCATATTTTTGGTCCGTCATGCACTTCTGTAGAAAAGCGCCTATCCCTTTTAGAATCAACCCACTGTTTGCTCGCACACAAAAAAAATACATCTCTAAAGTGGGGAACCGATCGGTGCCAAAAAGAACTCAAACTCCTATCCAATCTCGACTTCGTGCTCTTCCACTTCCATTGATAAAGATGGGACGTCAAGGGTTTCATCATGATGACCTTGAGCAGCCGCCGACATCCCTCCCCACATCTAACCCTACCCCTGCTGCCGCTTGCACTGTCCTTGCTCTTCGAGGGAGCTAGGGACACAATGTTCTCTAGGATGGGCATGACCAGATCCACGAGGAGGCCACATTCTTCCATGGGAACCCAACCAAGCACACCACCCTCCGCAACCATCCAATCCCAACCTAATAAAGTCAAGACCTGCCATCGATCCACAAATCAGGCTCGCCGCATCCAGGTTCACTGCAAGTCTGCGACGAGTCTGTAGTCTACATATTGACTTTGGCTATCCCCACGGAAGAATCATCGGATCCTGCTTACTTTTACCATCACTTCGTCTCTTCCCAAGGCAGCGACACCACCCAGCCAATCACCACCACCGCTTGCGGCTTACCTACATAAAATCATGAGAAATCCCCACGGCGATGCTGTAAGATCACCTTGGCGACCTCGACAGTGACCGACTGGTCTAAGATCTAAGCTAGCCGCTCTTTGTAGAAACCAGTAGAAGTAGGCATGTGACTCGGATTTGTTCTTTGGTGTGCATGTGTTTCTTGCTGCCCACCAGCTCTTGTCTACAACTCGCCTATCTCTGTACCAGCTCTTGGTCTACTACTCGCCTATCTCCATGCTCGAGACGACCAAGCTCGATGAGCAAGCCGCATACGTCTGCTAGAGCTATATCCAGGCCCTATGATTTTTGGATCACCAGCACTATGGGTGCCAGGACCGGAGTCGCCCTCATCCACCAAGTGGATCAAGGAGGCCCACCACCTACACTCTACATCGCAACATTTTGTGTTTTCCTGTAAAAAGTAAAGAACCTTCTATAATAAACGTAAATATAACCTTTTGGTTTTATAGTCTCAACTTTCCTACACTCCAATACCGGAAGGATTTCTTGGTTTTATTTAATGACCTTCTTGAATGTCATTCACTTAGAAAGGTAGCAATACAATCTGTGATATTAAGGCAAATTATTAGTCATATTAAAGTGCAAAAGGCCTTATAGGAGTCAAAGCATGACTTTTATGGTTCTACTGTAATTTGCAAGATCTGAGATTTATGCAAGTGTACAATTAGAGAAGAGCCAATTAAATAGATTTTCACATTCAGAATAGTACGATTAGCAGTAGCACTTCAATTTTTTCATGTTTGATCAGCTTGCTAGGTGGTTATCACTAAGCATGTTGGAACGATGAGCATAACCTAACTTTAGTACCTCCTTTTTTTCAAGCTCTAAGACATGCACATTCAGGAATAAGTATGGCTACATACTTTCTATACCTGTGAGCTTCATAAAGGATTTTGAATGTGTGCATCTTGTTCAAGAGATCTAATATGTATATTTAATTAAAAAATATAAGTTTCCATTAACATTACATATTGATGAAAATTTGGAATTCAGATTAGTCTACAAAGGAGAATTTGTGGTAAAATTACACTAAAAGTAGTGAGGCCCTTGGTTGTAGTTTCGATCTTGAGGACATTGCATAGGGAGCTCGGTTTTACAAAAATACATTCATACAGTAGGCTAAGAACCCCGCGAGCAAATGGAAGTGCATCAAATTGAACACACACCTCTTCTTTTAGCATGAGAACACGCCATAGGAAGCCGTTGAACATGTCCTTTCGGCCACAGAAACATCTCTGTGCCACCACATTAATGTTTTATAAAAATGCACAAAATCCTATACCATGTCCAAAACCCTAGAAATATCATAAGCAAGTAAACTACAAGTAATAATTGCTAAAAAATGAGCAGGGGGTGCCTATCTTGTCGACTATAAGGGTCATGAACATGATGTGCTCAAAGGACACGTCGTCAAGATCGAGGTAGTCCCACTACGTATGGCTCAAGTATGATATCAATATATCTTTGTGAAAAATATGCTTAATAGCAATAAAAGAAACCATTAACATGATTTTGAACTTATTTCCAAATTATGTAGTAAAAATGTACAGTGTCCCTAGCATAGCTTCACAACACTGTCCATCTCTTCCCTTCCCGCCTTCACCTCTCTGATAACCACCATGCACTTGTTAGGCTTTGTTTCTCCCAAACATTAAAGTATATGGGGCCTCATTTTGCTCTCCCACATTCCCTTCTAGCTTGCCCACCCAGCAACCTATTGTGAAGAATTAAGTTCCACCCTGAATATAGATAGTGAGGGGAGAACTTGCAGGCTGTAGCCATGTAACCACTTCAGAAAGGCATTCATCAGACTAAGCCCACCAATAACAATTGTGCCTATCAGCTTCGGTGGACGAATTAGTGAATTCAATGACACCTACATTGCCACTGAAATATTTTGACATATTTAATATATTATTTGAAATATTTGATTTTTTAGTAAATGAAGTTTGAGTATGTTTTGAACATACAAATTGTTTGGTGGAATCATGCAAAAGGAATTATGGGAATTCAACATAATTACTACACAGAGCATGACACCCATAGCAGTAGCATGTGTACAATTTGAGAAAATACGATTGTGCTTAGAGTGATCTTGGTGAGCAGAAACTACAAAATATACATAGTTCACAATTAACCATCAGTCTAGACAAGTAAATGCAAGAGCCAACATAACTTAACCTGCATAACTATACCGGGGAAACCAAGTAAATGCACTGAACATCATTCATCAAGCATACAGTTCTTAGTGTGTTGACTTTAATCCGAACATGAATTTAAATAGGATGGAGCCTGAACATTGAACTTAGTAGTGACAATCTATATTATCTTCTCAATGCCAACATATGTCAAGATAATTCTATATGTTTGTTGAAACTGAAATATACTAAAGTGACACATGCTCGAATTTTTAAATCAGATGACTATCAAAAAGAAGCCACCCAAGAAAATTAAATAAGCATCAAGTGTTGAAAGAAAATGATGGACCCTAAGGCCATGAACTGATAAAAGAGAGCAGTCAAGCAATGTAGAGTAGCAGGAATCTAATAACAAGACCTTACCTTCATAAAAATAAGGGAAGAACACTTCCTTCATAGCCTTCCTACAAGTACAGAACATACTCAATTAGCATTGTTTCAGTCTCATTTTTTGCAAATAAAGAGTGTAATAATTACCACCTATTTCATTTGCCACTAAAAATTTCTACCTCTGTCTGACCTCCCGCAGCAGATTCGGGAAAAAAACTCATCACTTACAATATCATAGCTGCACACTCCAAGTCAAAGTAGAACATATATCAAGGATTCTGTGACAACCAACCATGGCCAGATCAGATGGCTTTTAATTGCATTCCATCTCATAATCCAGGGCCCACTCTATCTCAATGGAAATTAAATTTAGGCATGTCACAAGTTGTCATTATTGTTAACATTCAGAAATTTAAATCAAAGGAAATCTATAACCAATTCCAATGCTTGCATTAAGCTGTAATTACATGATCTGTAAATGCTGCAAATGCAGAAGTACCACACAACTATGCCACAGCCCTAAGAAATATTTCTATGCTATCCTTCTTAAAACTCCGAAAGAATGCATATATACTATACCCAATTTCACTCACGTGTATTCATGAGCTATGATAAGCACAAAAAATAAACTATGATAGTAACAACAAATAACAGCAAAGAAGTAATTGCAATCAGTGCAACGCACTACATTTGCCGGCATGGAGATCCTAATACTTTTGTACCCTCAATTTTATATTCTTTCCGCGCCACCGCTATCAGCATAACCTTCATTATGCTTTTCTTCAAGGTTTCACTTGAAAAGTATGAGGGCACTGACACACACTACAACTAAAATTCTCAATAAATAAGCCTCGTTTCTATTCCAGTAAGTAAAACTCTGGGATACCAGCATTAAGTATTTTCTACCTTCTCCGATGGAGATCGTGTAGGCAAAGAAAGCATGTAGGCAAAACCATAATTAAAAACATCCTTCTCAATGGAGATCGTGTAGTTCGGAAGACCCCTCCGATGGTAGCATGGCGTGACAATTGCCGTCAATGACGACACCCAAAGTACCTTGCACAATCCATCGATCCATTTCAGAACAATCAATCACATACCTTGCAAAGTGATGTGGATCTGAAGCAGAGGTGGGAAGGTAAAGGCTCAGGTGAGGTGGAATGAGACGTTGATATAGACGTGCACGCATGAGAATAAGGCAGTGCCCGGGATGTATCTCCATCGGAGGAGGCCGGATCCGCTGGGGAGGAGGTCGCTGCAGTACCTGCCATCTATGCGGTGGATCATGGGGCTGACAGGCAGGGGGGAGGGGATAGGAGGGAGCGGGTGGGCTAGAGCGCAGATGGCGGGTCCCCCCGACGATGGCTGGGAAGGATGGTGGAGGAGGTGGATGAGGATGGCGACGGCGGCGTCTGCGGTTGCACCTCATCTGCAGCCGTGCTGGTGGTGGCCGATGCGAGAGCCGGATGGCGTCGGCCAGAATTAGAGGCAGGGGCGACAAAGATTTAGAGGAGAGAGAGAATGGAGGCGATGAGCGATGGGAGGAAGGGCCACCGGCGATTGGGGTGGCCTCAGATCCGCCCTCCATGGCCGCCTATTTCATGGGACGAACACCCGTGCTCACCGTCGGGCTCGCCTTCGGCCGCTGCCTCGCTGACATTCACGAGTAGAGCCCCTTCCTCCGATCCCATTTGCCAGGGAGGCAGCGCCATCCTTCATCGCAGAGAACGAGTCCACACTGAGATCCCAACCAGACCGTGATTGCGCCTCCCCAAACCGCAGCGGCACATCCCACTCCATCAACGACCAACCTATATGAGGGGGAGGGTCAGTGTAGGACGCGAGCGCCGTCACCATGGACGTGGGGACGCCGTAGGTGGGAAGGAGGCGGCGACGGCGTCTGTGTCAGGAAGATCGCACGACGGTGGCGGCGTTTACTCGAGGGGATCGAGAGGAGCTGCGTTTGGTGCCGGGTCGGTTCTTTGGTGCGTGCGTGGGGCTGGAGATTGTGATAGGTGATCAGGTGAGGGCGTGCCATATCTGGATCGATAGCCTTACCATACCTGGTGGTAATTTAAATTTATTACCATATTCGATATTTCCCGAGTTATGGTCTTACCATACCTGGATTGATAGCCTTTGGGGTAATTTAAATTTATTACCATATAATTACCATATTCAAAATTTCCTGAGTTATGACCTTACCATACCTGGATTGATTTATTACTATACGTGGATTAATTATGATTGATTACCATAAATACGTTGGGTATTGCCGGCCAGATGAGAAAAAAGAAAAACCGGTGGGAGGGGCTGGTGGGAGGTGGGACGAAAAAAACCCAGACGAAAAAACCCAGACGAAAGTGTTGGGAGTATTCAACCAACTCGTCCATTAGGAATATATATATATATATATATATATATATATATATATATATATATATATATATATATATATATATGGGGCGGCACCGCTAGAACACACACCAACAGTTGTCAGCCGTGTGCGGTGCCCCCCTCCATAGTTTACGCCTCCGGTCATATCTTCGTAGTGCTTTGGCGAAGCCCTGCACGGATCACTTCACCATTGATGACCCACAAGTATGGGGGATCAATTGTAGCTCTTTTCGATAAGTAAGAGTGTCAAACCCAACGAGGAGCAGAAGGAAATGACAACGAGTAGCAGAGTAGTTTGATAGCAAGATAATTTGTAACGAGCAAGTAACGATAGTAGTAACAAAAGTGCAGCAAGGTAGCCCAATTCTTTTGAGGCAAAGGACAGGCCAAAACGGTATCTTATGATAAGCAAAGCGTTCTTGAGGGTACACGGGAATTTCATCTAGTCACTTTCATCATGTTGGTTTAATTTGTGTTTGGTACTTTGATAATTTCATATGTGGGTGGACCGGTGCTTAGGTGTTGTTCTTACTTGAACAAACCTCCTACTTATGATTAACCCTCCCGCAAGCATCCGCAACTATGAGAAAAGTATTAAGAATAAATTCTAACCATAACATTAAACTTTTGGATCCAATCGGTCCCTTACGGAATAGCGCATAAACTAGGGTTTAAGTTTCTGTCACTCTCGCAACCCACCATCTAATCGCTACTCCACAATGCATTACCTTAGGCCCAAAATATGGTGAAGTGTCATGTAGTCGACGTTCACATGACACCACTAAGGGAATCACAACATACATACTATCAAAATATCGAACACATATCAAATTCACATGATTACTTGCAACATGATGTCTCCCGTGACCTCAAGAACAAAGGTAACTACTCACAAATGATAAACATGCTCATGATCAGAGGATTATTAAACAACATATTGGATCTGAACATATAATATTCCATCAAATAAACCATATAGTAATCAACTACAAGATGTAATCCACACTACTAGTCACCCAGAAGTACCAATCTATAGTTCCGGTAACAAGATTGAACACAATAGATGAAGTAGGATTTGAGAGGAGATGGTGCTGTTGAAGATGTTGATGGAGATTGCCCTCCCCAAGATGGGAGAGTTGTTGGTGATGATGATGACGATGATTTCCCCCTCCGGGAGGGAAGTTCCCCTGACGGAATCACTCCGCCGGAGGGCAAAAGTGCTCCTGCCCAAGTTTCGCCTCGAGGCGGCGGTGCTTCATCCCGAAAGTCCTCCCCTTATTTTTCTAGGTCAAAATGACTTATATACCAAAAGATGGGCACCGGAGGTGGGCCGAGGGGAGCACAACCCACCAGGGCGCGCCCAGGTGGGTTGTGCCCACCTAGTGGCCCCCCTCTGGTACTTATTGGCTCCAATAATTCTTGTATATTCCATAAAAATCCTTGTAAAGTTTCAGCTTGCTTGGAGTTGTGTGGAATAGGTAGCCTGACGTAGCTTTTCCAGGTCTAGATTTCCAGCTGTCAGAATTCTCCCTCTTGGTGTGTACCTTGCAAATTGTGAGAGAAAAGGCATTAGAATTACTCCAAAAAGCATTATTATGGATAAAAACATTATAAATAACAGTAAGAAAGCATGATGCAAAATGGACGTATCAACCATCACCGTCACCATGCCGTCGTGCTGACGGAACTCATCTTCTTCCTCGACACTTTGCTGGATCAAGAGTTTGAGGTACGTCATCGAGCTGAACCTGTGCAGAATTCGGAGGTGCCACATGTTTGGTACTTGATCGGTCGGAATGAGAAGAAGTTCGACTACATCAACCGTGTTGTCAAATGCTTCCGCTTTCGGTCTATGAGGGTACGTGGACACACTCTCCCCTCTCGTTGCTACGCATCTCCTAGATAGATCTTGCATGAGTGTGGGAATTTTTTTTGAAATTGCATGCTACATTACCCAACATTTTCCTACCAATCTATCCCCATACGAGCATGCGTATTTGTACTTTTCTTCGATGGCTAATAAGTTTTTGCAATAAGTATGTGAGTTCTTTATGACTAATGTTGAGTCCATGGATTATATGCACTCTCACCCTTACACCATTGCTAGCCTCTCTAGTACCATGCAACTTTTGTCGGTGCATTAAACCCACCTTATACCCTTTCTCAAAACAGCCACCATACCTGCCTATTATGCCATTTCCATAGCCATTCCGAGATATAATGCCATGCAAATTCCACCGTTCCGTTTATTATGACACATACCATCATTGTCATATTGTTCTCATATGCATGAGGCATTCATATAGAGTCATATCTTTGTTATCGTATCAAGTTGTAATTCTTGAGTTGTAAGTAAATAGAAGTGTGATCATCATCATTATTAGAGCATTGTCCCATGTGAGGAAATGATGATGGAAACTATGATTCCCTCACAAGTTAAGATGAGTCTCCATGTCAGGAACCCGATTCCAAGTCACATCGATCTAGCCGGTAACACCTCATATCACTTTGCGGCCTCACGCACGGTATCCCACGGGTGTCGCCTTACCATGGCCCGGGACCGTTTGTGCCTTTTGGCTCACGTATATGATAGTGTCGCTAGCATCCATATGACAGAGAACCCGGGCCGACATGGCTAGTCGTGAACCCAAAGCGGCAAAGACCTATGGAGACAGGCATACATGAATCACATCGAACATGTCAGTCATCAACGAGTGATTCCGGGCTGTAGCACTGGGCTAACAGGACTCCGGGGAACCTCGGGCTGTAGCAAGCTAGGCAGGACTCCGGAAGTCACCGTGTGCCATTTCCCCGAAGGGACAGACATAGGGACGAAGTGAAACACATGCCGGCCAGTCAAGTGTCCTGAACAGTAGTGCTGGGCTAGCAGGACTCCGGTGAACCGGGCTGTAGCGGACTACTATGGCTCGAGGAACACTAGCCTACATTTCCCCATAAGAAAGGCTGCCAAGGATAAACAACTAGATTGTCGGATCCCACTCATACCAAGCATTTCAATCATACACACAATATGCCCGATATGAGTACATACAACATGGCATCACAACAAAACTCTACAACTCAAGTACTTTATCTAAAGGCTCCAGAGAGCCATACATAACATGTTCATACAGATAGGGGTCACATGACCCGACACTCAAGTCATACAAACATACAAGCACATGCGGAAGCAACTAGTCTGAGTACAGACTCTAGAAAGAAAGAAGGCTTCTCGAAGCCTGTCTATCTACATAGGGCCCTCCATGGCCAGGATCACCACCTGGGTGGCTAGTCACTCGTCGACGTCAAGGTCTACAAAAACCCATCGGAGGGGGCAGTGTTGTCGTCTGAAAACAATAAATAAGCAAACATGAGTACAAAGGTACTCAGCAAGTCTTACATCAGAACCTACTATACATGCTTATTCTCAAGAAGGCGGTGGGGTTGATGCAGCAAGCCAGCTTTGACTCTTGGCTAAGCTATCCTACGGAACTCCACTAGTAAAATAGTTTTCGCACACGAGTCCACTACTCACCAACACAATACTCCACCGGGGATCCTCCCTCGTCATCCTACGAGAGGGCCATCCTCGGTACTCACACTTATCTTGAGTCTTTTAGTAGTATCCATTAACTTGTCTATGAACTGTATAGGCAACCAAGTAGTCCTTTACCGCGGACGTGGCTATTCGAATAGTTTATACCCTGCAGGGGTGTACTTCGTCATACACGCTTTCACCACTTACCGCCGTTTACACGACATGTACTCGGCAACCTTCAAGAGGAAGCCCAGCGAGGGTGTCGGCCACGGCCTACCTAAACACTTAAGTCTCTAGTCCAGGTTTATCGCCTATCCAGGTTCCATCCACAGGGAGTCCGGCCGAGGTTTCCACATACGGCCCCGAACGATGTGAACAGGGTTCCCGAGACACCAAACGAGTGACTCGGTACACCATGCCACGGTGTATCTACCGCAACATAGCCCACCCCTAGGGTCAGCGCTACGCACGGCCGCCAACACATAACCTACAAACACCAGAAACTAATTGCAACTCCTGGACAGAGTACTAGGGTGATTAAGAAGCTGAGAGGGTCCATTGGTTTCGGGCCCAATGTACGGTAGTAACTGAATCTTAAATCACACATACATATCTCAGTTCTTATGGACGGCCTCAATGAAACAACACACCATGTACTCCTACATGGCCTCTCATCGATACCTTTACCAAAACATGTTCAATACATCCCTCATATTATCGACATAAGCATTTCACTCTAGCTCATCACCCAGATGAACCAGACCTGACTCAACTCTAAGCATAGCAGGCATAGCAAGGTAGGAATCACATACATGGCTCAATCAACTCCTACACATGCTAGTGGGTTTCATCTAGTTACTGTGGCAATGACAGGTCATGGAGAGGATAAGGGTTCAACTACCGTAGCACACAGCAGTTTGAATCGCGATGTCTTAATGCAGTAAACAAGAGCAGGAGCGAGAACATGGGTTGTATCGGAATGATAAATGGTTGCTTTCCTGATAGAGTGGTAACGGGATACTGCCCTTCAGTTGGATACTCGTGAATATCCTCGGAGGCAGAACCTACCACGAAGAACACATCGGAACACAATCAACACATGACGATATGCAACAATATGATGCATGCTATGACATGGCAATATGATTGTGTCTTGGCCTAATGCAAGCTAAAATAGGAAGGGATGAACCCATTTGAATCAAAGATTCAAATATTAGCTCATTAAACATGGCATTTATAGTGCATTTCCTTATTCTGCTTAAAAAGCAAGGTAAACTTGTTTTGTCATGCATGAAACCATTACAGATGGATAGATTGAATTTTTCTGATAATTTTTCATATATAATTTATCTCATTTGGAGCTATGGTTGAATTTCTATGAATTTTTGAAGTTTGATCTATTTTCTAGAATTTCCTGAATAAGAATAAATCCAGAAAATCAATTACTGCGTCAGCAACGCGTCAGGGTGACGTCAGCAGGTCAAAGGCGCCAGTCTAGGTCAAACCTGACTCGTGGGGTCCACTGGTCAGTGTCTCTATGCACTAACTACGTTTAGTTAGCCTAATTGACTCGCAGGGCCCACTAGTCAGTGACTATACTAATTAACTAACCTATTTAGTTAGCACTAACAGAGTAATTAGTCGGGCGGGGCCCGCATGTCGGTGAGAGAGAGGGGGGAGGTCAACCCACGTCAGCAGGTCAACCTCGCCGGTCAGCGGGTCAAAACCTGCCGGCGTTTAGCCGCCGGCGAGGCCAGACGCGGTGGCGCGCTGCGGAAATCGCCCACAGGGCACCAATTGATGCGCAGAGAGGAGCTACGGGTAGCTGGGAACGAACCGCGACGTTTGGTGGTGGTGGTTGGGCTCGGGGTGGCCGGAAACGTCGCCGGCGACGAGCCTTGCGGTCGCCGGAGTCGGGCGAAAGTGAGCCCAAGGCTACGGGGCACGGCGAGGCGTGTGGTGAGGTGCGTTGTGCCCCTAGGGATGCAGTGAAGTAGTTAGACTAGGTGGCGTGGCCGGTGTTTGGCCGGAGACACGTCGGCGACGAGCTCCACGGCGGCGCGTGCGGGCGAGCTTCGTGTGCTCGTTGTGGTGCACGAGAAGAAGAACGGGGAGGATGGGGAGGTGCAGCAGCTCACGACGATCACGTAGAGGCAGACGGCGCGGTCGGGGACGAGTCGATGCGGCGGCGACGTCGAAAGGAATCTCCGGCGATGCTCGATGAAGATGAGGTCGAAGAAGACGTTGCAGAGCGTGTGAGCGCTCGGGGCTCAGCTGCTCGACGGAGTCGACGATGGCGGAGAGGATGGACACGATGGTGCAACACGGGGACGACGGTGGACGCGGTTTCACGGTGGCGCGGGCACGGCAGCGTCGGCCATGGCGGAGGAAGAGCGATGGAGAGGGACCAGGGGGAAAGTGCGGTGTCTGTGAGGTCGGGGGATGCAAGGGAGTTCGTCCCATGTCGACAGGTCGACGAGGGGAGCGGCGAGGCGGCGGCAGCTGCGTGGCGCGCATGCGGTGCTCGCCGTCGAGCACCTGCCTGCTTGGCCAAGCCAAGCTGCTCGCTGGCGGGGTGGCTGGGCTGGGCCGGCAGGTGGGCCTGGTAGGTGGCGCCAGGTAAGTTTTTCTGTTTTTTTGTTTTCTTTTCTATTTTTTCTGTAGCTTTAGGGCTTTATTTAAAATACCTAGGCACTTCCTAAAATCCTGAAAATAATTGTGGGCTCTCTTGGGATTATTCCTAACAGCCCTGACTTAATTCCAGAATTATTTGAACATTTAAAATATTTATTAGCATTTAAATGTCCAAAGGCAACATACATATGTTTTAATCCAGTGACCTTTTGTTGACCTAGAAAATTGTGCACCTATTTTGCCAGAGGTTCTAACCCAAGGCAAAGAGGGTGAACATTTTAGAAGGGCATTTCAGGTTCATTGAAATTATTTTTAGTAAACCCTAGTTGATTTCAAGAGGGGTGCTGGGGGTTTTGCCTTCCCCATTTCAAGTTTCTGATGAAAAATAAACATGACGCACACTCTAATGCATGGACTAGCTAGGGTGTGGCAACTGACCCCCACTCAAAAGAATCTCGTCCCGAGATTTAGGATCCTCTGGGAAGAAGGTGGGGTACTCGAGTCGAAGACGATCCTCCCTTTCCCAAGTGGCTTCTTCCTCGGAATGATGTAAACATTGCACCTTGAGAAACTTGATATTATGACGTCGAGTGGTACGCTCGACTTGATCAAGGATACGAACGGGATATTCCCGATAAGAGAGGTTATCTTGTAGATCAAGCATTTCGTGGTCCACTCCACGGATAGGATCCGCGAAGCAACGCCTGAGTTGTGAAACGTGGAAGACATCGTGAACTCTGGAAAGATGCGGAGGTAGTTCCAATTGGTAGGCAACTTCTCCTCGTGTAGCAAGAATGCGAAAGGGTCCAATGTAATGAGGAGCCAATTTGCCTTTGATACCGAAACGATGGGTTCCCTTTAACGAGGTAACCCGAAGGTAAGCCTTCTCGTTGACTTCATAAGTCATAGGCTTATGTTTACGATCATATTGACTCTTTTGACGAGATTGGGCTGTTTTCAATTTCTCACGAATAATGCGAACCTGCTCTTCTGCTTCCTGAATCATATCCGGGCCAAAGAGTTGTCTTTCCCCGGTTTCTGACCAGTTAAGAGGCGTTCGGCACTTTCGTCCATAAAGAACTTCGAAAGGAGCTTTGCCCAAGCTAGCTTGATAACTATTGTTATAAGCAAACTCCGCGAATGGAAGGCATTTCTCCCAACTCATTCCGAACGAGATAACAGAAGCTCGGAGCATATCCTCCAGAATTTGATTGACTCGCTCTACTTGACCACTTGCATTTTGGAAACTTTCCCAAAATCGAGAGGTGAAGAGACTCCCACGGTCTGAGTTAATTTCCAATGGAACACCATGGAGAGACACTATTCGGGAGATGTATAACTCGGCTAGCTGGCTAGCGGTGATACTCTCACGAACAGGTAGAAAGTGGGATACTTTGGAAAGTCGGTCGATCACAACGAAGATGGCATTATTCCCTCTCTTGGTCCTGGGAAACCCAGTGATGAAATCCATACTGATTTTATCCCATTTCCATTCAGGAATAGCCAAAGGTTGAAGGGTGCCAGCAGGCCGTTGATGCTCTGCTTTAACACGACGACAAACGTCGCAATTAGCAATGTATTGAGCGATTTCTCTCTTCATCCTAGTCCACCAAAACCTCTGGCATAGGTCTTGATACATTTTGGTACTACCGGGATGAATGGTGAGAGGGGATTCATGAGCTTCCTTAAGGATCAGTCGCCTCAGGTTTCGCGCCTTTGGAACCACTAGGCGATTCCCAAAGTATACGACACCTTGATCATCAATGGAGAAACAATTCACGACTCCTTTCTTAATGTTTCTCTTAATACGGGAGATTCCCGGATCTACCTTCTGTGCCTTGATGATCTGATCCGTAAGGGTAGGTTCCGCCACCAGGGTGGATAGGAATCCTCGAGGAACAATGTGAAGGTTTAGCTTACGAAATTCCTCATGGAGAAGTGGTTGACTTTGTTGTAACATCAGGTTGTTACAAATAGGACTTATGGCTTAGCGCATCAGCCATGACATTGGCTTTGCCCGGGGTGTAAGTTATTCCTAAGTCGTAGTCCGAGATCAACTCGACCCAACGTCGTTGCCTGAGATTCAAATCTGGTTGGGTGAAGATATATTTCAAACTTTGGTGATCGGTGAAGATCTCGCAACGATTACCGAGAAGGTAATGTCGCCAGGTTTTAAGTGCATGGACTACAGCTGCAAGTTATAGATCATGTGTAGGATAATTTTCCTCATGTGGGTGTAATTGCCGTGAAGCATAGGCAATTACCTGACGATCTTGCATGAGTATGCAACCTAGTCCTTGTCGCGAGGCGTCGCAATAGATAATAAAGTCCTTGGAGAAGTCTGGTGGTACCAGTACGGGGGCAGATGTCAGGCGTCTTTTTAGTTCTTGAAAACTGATCTCGCACTGTGGAGTCCACTCGAACTTTTTATCTTTCTTGAGGAGTTCAGTTAGAGGTTTAGCAACCTTGGAGAAATTTTCGACGAAGCGGCGGCAATAGCTCGCTAAGCCAAGGAAGCTCCGAACTTGCTTGACCGTCTCAGGTGGAGTCCAATCAAGGACGGCTTGAACTCGCTCGGGATTGACAGCAATACCCTTACCAAAGATTACATGGCCTAGATAGGTCACTTCTGGCAACCAAAATTCACACTTGGAGAATTTGGCATAAAGGCGATGCTCTCGAAGTTTCATCAATACCAGCCTTAGATGTACGGCATGTTCCTCTTCATTCTTGGAGTAGATGAGTATGTCATCGAGGTATACTACGACGAATTTATCCAAGTACTCCATGAAGACCGAGTTCATTAACCGAGAGAAGGTAGCCGAGGCATTGGTTAAACCGAAGGACATGACGGTGTACTCGTATTGGCCATAACGAGTAACAAAGGCCGTTTTGGGTATGTCCCCGTTTCTGATTTTGATTTGATGGTAACCCAACCTCAAATCCATCTTGGAGAAGACTGAGGATCCAGCGAGCTGATCATACAGATCGTTGATCCTGGGAAGCGGATATTTGTTCTTGATGGTGACCAAGTTGACAGGTCGGTAATCCACAACCATTCGATCCGTTCCATCCTTCTTCTTAACGAAGAGGACGGGGCAAGCCCAAGGAGAGGAACTAGGACGGATGAAACCCTTGTTCAAGGACTCATCGAGTTGGTTCTTAAGCTCGGCTAGTTCTAGGGGTGCCATCTTGTAAGGTCTTCTAGAAATTGGAACGGTTCCTGGAACAAGGTCTATCACAAACTCGACATCCCTGTCAGGTGGAACACCTGGCAGTTCTTCTGGAAAGACATCCGGAAAGTCTCGGACTACCGGAACATCTTCAAGGTCTGGAAGGGGGTTGGCATTTAGGGAGTAAAGTTGGCGCTTGGCCACTCGAGTTAAGACATTAACTGTCTTGCCCGAGGGGTGGGTAAGTTGAACGGTTCTAGTGGCACAATCGATCTTAGCATAATGAGCTGACATCCAGTCCATACCCAAGATGATATTTATGTCGGAGGACTTGAGAGCTATTAAGGATGCAAGGAAGACAAGTCTATCGACAAGAATTTCGTTCCCATGGCTTACTCTAGAAGTTTGCCATTTGGAACCCGGAGTTTGAATTACCATGGAAGTGGGCATGTCGCAGAATGTCGTGTTATGCAATCGAGCATAGTTCTCGGATATGAATGAATGAGATGCTCCAGTATCGAAAAGAACAGATGCCGGATGGCAGTTAACAAGGAGCGTACCAAGGACGACGTTAGGATCCTCATGAGCCTCCTCGGCTGAAACATAATTGACATGGCCACGTGCAGTGGTGGCCGGCTTGGCGTAGAAAGTCTTTCCCGCTAGCTTACCACGGCCAACGGACTTTCCAGTTTGATAGGGGTTGTTGTTCTGGGGACACTCTCGGCTATAGTGACCCGTCTCTCCACACTTGAAGCATGTCACCACATTGGGGCATGGAGCAGCATTAGGAGCGGGGCCACCATAGGGCTTGGGCGGTGCAAATTGTTGGTTGGGGCGAGGCGCCTCAAAGGATGGCCTCGGGATGAACCTGGGTGGCAGTGCCGTGCTTGGAATCCACACCCGGCGCTTCTGAGATCCAGAGCCGGATGAAGAGCCAAAATCATGGGAGTGCTTGCGTGAAGCATCATAATCAGTCTGGCCTGTCTCAGCACTGATGGCTTTATTGACCAACTTCTGAAAGGATGTGCACTCGTGCAGACGGAGATCGCGGTGAAGCTCAGGGCTAAGTCCCTTGCGGAACCTTGCCTGCTTCTTAGCGTCAGTAGATACCTCTTCAGGAGCATAACGTGCCAGATTCCCAAATTCATGACTGTAAGCATCCACAGTCAGTCTTCCTTGGGTGAAGTTGCAGAACTCCTCCCTCTTGCGATCCATGAGACCTTCCGGAATGTGATGCTCACGGAAAGCCTCACTGAATTCATCCCAAGTAGTGATTTGATCGACCGGGCGCATAGCTTCGAAGTTTTCCCACCAAAGGCTAGCAGGGCCTTCTAGGTGATAGGCAGCATAAGTAACCTTGTCGGCTTTGGCTACGTTGGCAGAACGTAGCTTGTGGGTGATGCTGCGAAGCCAGTCATCCACGTCGAGGGGCTCGACGGAATTGTTGAACTTTTGTGGGTACAGCTTGATAAAGTCATTGGTTGACACCAAGTCATTTCGCGGGTGGCGTGCAGTGTTCTGCTCAATCCGCTCCAGCAGGCGGTTAGTCTCACGCTTGTTTCTTTCCGCCTCTAGCATCACTTCGGCCAGAGAAGGCGGGTGAGGCAGATTTTCACCTCTAGCTGCACTGGCTTCCCCCTGCTCCGGGACAGCAGGGTTGCCGCGGGTGTTGACCATCCTAGGAGAAAAACAAGACAAC
>NC_057806.1:592768278-592788740 GCF_018294505.1 Triticum aestivum | reverse complement strand
GTTTAGACAAGGATGGCTCAAACTTAGCAAGGAAGTGCAAAATGTAATGGATAACACAGAATGCAGAGATGTTCATCCGTATGTCATGGTAATATAAAACTGCCATATATATACCAACGGTCATACTCATCATACATAGTTTAGTACAAGCCCAGGCTATAGTACAACTATGATGAAAGACGTTACATCCCATCGGAGGCATTCCAAGCTCCTATACATTATTTGTCTACACCTCCGGAGTCGATTACACGCAAAGTCATATTCCACAAGTCACACAGGACAGTGGAGATACAACTACTACAATACTAGTGGTACTACTACTAACTCAGACAGCTCCGTAGTAGTCCTCATAGAAGTCACCTCCATAGCCTGGAAGTTCAACGTGATCATCCGGAAACAGACGGTCCTGAGGAGCCTGTGGACCATAGGGGCTAGGATGAGGTCTTGGACCAACAAACGGTGGCCTGCGGGGACCACGGGGTGGGGTGATGCCTCCCACATCACGCCAATCCACCATGTCTGGCAGAGCTGATCTCACAGGATACAGATCCCTTGTATCCATACATCCAGCTTGCACCGCAGGTGCAAACCGAGTCAATGTGGCCCAATGATCAGCACGGGTATTGAAAAGCTCCAGCCTCAAGGCCCGATTCTCTCGGTCCTTATCTTCAAGCATCTCGGCAGTGGTACGAGTTAATGAGTCCTCCTGAGTGGAGTCAGCATAGATAGCCTGAAGATACCCTTGCGCTCCCGGAAGTGAAGCTGGCATGTAACGGAAGTCGGTGTTCTGAAGCAGGCTAGTCTAGACTCGCAAGATGGTCATCATGGAATAGGCAGCATCCTGCACAACCATCTCAACGGTAACCCCGAGTCCATAGGAACAGTGAAGGGGCTCGGTAGATCCACAACAGTTCACAATACCACTCAACAACATCATATCAAGGTTCTGATTCAATTAGCAACATACTAAGAATTGTAGAAACTGAACTGGGACTTGTAACAACAATCCTATAAGCTACTACGGATTAGTAACACGTGAACCTCATAGAGGAAGAGAGCCTAGTCCTTAACCCACGTTGAATGAGGAGAGAATGACTCAGATCAGAGGCATAGGTAAAGGAGTAAAAGAACCTTACGTTCCCACCCACAATCAATTCCCCTACATATAACTAGAGCATTTCTAGACTCGACATCGACCAGTTTGGCTCAACGAACCTACAGGCAGTCCGGCTCTGATGCCAACGCTGTCAGGACCCCGATTCCAAGTCACATCGATCTAGCCGGTAACACCCCATATCACTTTGCGGCCTCACGCACGGTATCCCACGGGTTTCTCCTTACCATGCCCGGGACCGTTTGCGCCTTTTGGCTCACGTATATGATAGTGTCGCTAGCATCCATATGACAGAGAACCCGGGCCGACATGGCTAGTCGTGAACCCAAAGCGGCACAGACCTATGGAGACAGGCATACATGAATCACATCGAACATGTCGGTCATCAACGAGTTATTCTGGGCTGTAGCACTGGGCTAACAGGACTCCGGGGAACCCCGGGCTGTAGCAGGCTAGGCAGGACTCCGGAAGTCACCGTGTGACATTTCCCCAAAGGGACAGACATAGGGACGAAGTGAAACACATGCCGGCCAGTCAAGTGTCCTGAACAGTAGTGCTGGGCTAGCAGGACTCCGGTGAACCGGGCTGTAGCGGACTACTATGGCTTGAGAAACACTAGCCTACATTTCCCCATAAGAAAGGCTGCCAAGGATAAACAACTAGATTGTCGGATCCCACTCATACCAAGCATTTCAATCATACACACAATATGCCCGATATGAGTACATACAACATGGCATCACAACAAAACTCTACAACTCAAGTACTTTATCTAAAGGCTCCAGAGAGCCATACATAACATGTTCATACAGATAGGGGTCACATGACCCGACACTCAAGTCATACAAACATACAAGCACATGCGGAAGCAACTAGTCTGAGTACAGACTCTAGAAAGAAAGAAGGCTTCTCGAAGCCTGTCTATCTACATAGGGCCCTCCATGGCCAGGATCACCACCTGGGTGGCTAGTCACTCGTCGACGTCAAGGTCTACAAAAACCCATCGAAGGGGGCAGTGTTGTCGTCTGAAAACAATAAATAAGCAAACATGAGTACAAAGGTACTCATCAAGTGTTACATCAGAACCTACTATACATGCTTATTCTCAAGAAGGCGGTGGGGTTGATGCAGCAAGCCAGCTTTGACTCTTGGCTAAGCTATCCTACAGAACTCCACCAGTAAAATAGTTTTCGCACACGAGTCCACTACTCACCAACACAATACTCCACCGGGGATCCTCCCTCGTCATCCTACGAGAGGGCCATCCTCGGTACTCACACTTATCTTGAGTCTTTTAGTAGTATCCATTAACTTGTCTATGAACAGTATAGGCAACCAAGTAGTCCTTTACCGCGGACGCGGCTATTCGAATAGTTTATACCCTGCAGGGGTGTACTTCGTCATACACGCTTTCACCACTTACCGTCGTTTACACGACATGTACTCGGCAACCTTCAAGCAGAAGCCCAGTGAGGGTGTCGGCCACGGCCTACCTAAACACTTAAGTCTCTAGTCCAGGTTTATCGCCTATCCAGGTTCCATCCGCAGGGAGTCCGGCCGAGGTTTCCACATACGGCCCCGAACGATGTGAATAGGGTTCCCGAGACACCAAACGGGTGACTCGGTACACCGTGCCACGGTGTATCTACCGCAACATAGCCCACCCCTAGGGTCAGCGCTACGCACGACCGCCAACACATAACCTACAAACACCAGAAACTAATTGCAACTCCTGGACAGAGTACTAGGGTGATTAAGAAGCTGAGAGGGTCCATTGGTTTCGGGCCCAATGTATGGTAGTAACTGCATGTTAAATCACACATACAGATCTTAGTTCTTATGGACGGCCTCAATGAAACAACCCACCATGTACTCCTACATGGCCTCTCATCGATACCTTTACCAAAACATGTTCTATACATCCCTCATATTACCGACATAAGCATTTCACTCTAGTTTATCACCCAGATGAACCAGACCTGACTCAACTCTAAGCATAGCAGGCATAGCAAGGTAGGAATCACATACATGGCTCAATCAACTCCTACACATGCTAGTGGGTTTCATCTAGTTACTGTGGCAATGACAGGTCATGCAGAGGATAAGGGTTCAACTACCGTAGCACACAGCAGTTTGAATCGTGATGTCTTAATGCAGTAAACAAGAGCAGGAGCGAGAACATGGGTTGTATCGGAATGATCAATGGTTGCTTGCCTGATAGAGTGGTAACGGGATACTGCCCTTCAGTTGGATACTCGTGAATATCCTCGGAGGCAGAACCTACCACGAAGAACACATCGGAACACAATCAACACATGACGATATGCAACAATATGATGCATGCTATGACATGGCAATATGATTGTGTCTTGGCCTAATGCAAGCTAAAATAGGAACGGATGAACCCATTTGAATCAAAGATTCAAATATTAGCTCATTAAACATGGCATTTATAGTGCATTTCCTTATTCTGCTTAAACAGCAAGTTAAACTTGTTTTGTCATGCATGAAACCATTACAGATGGATAGATTGAATTTTTCTGATAATTTTTCATATATAATTTATCTCATTTGGAGCTATGGTTGAATTTCTATGAATTTTTGAAGTTTGAACTATTTTCTGGAATTTCCTGAATAAGAATAAATCCAGAAAATCAATTACTGCGTCAGCAACATGTCAGGGTGACATCAGCAGGTCAAAGGCGCCAGTCCAGGTCAAACCTGACTGGTTGGGTCCACTGGTCAGTGTCTCTGTGCACTAACTACGTTTAGTTAGCCTAATTGACTGGCAGGGCCCACTAGTCAGTGACTATACTAATTAACTAACCTATTTAGTTAGCACTAACAGAGTAATTAGTCGGGCGGGGCCCGCATGTCGGTGAGAGAGAGGGGGAAGGTCAACCCACGTTAGCAGGTCAACCTCGCCGGTCAGCGGGTCAAAACCTGCCGGCGTTTAGCCGCCGGCGAGGCCAGATGCGGTGGCGCGCTGCGGAAATCGCCCACAGGGCACCAATTGATGCACGGAGAGCAGCTACGAGTAGCTGGGAATGAACCGCGGCGTTTGGTGGTGGTGGTTGGGCTCGGGGTGGCCGAAAACATCGTCGGCGACGAGCCTTGCGGTCGCCGGAGTCGGGCGAAAGTGAGCCCGAGGCTACGGGAACGGCGAGGCGTGTGGTGAGGTGCGTTGTGCCCCTACGGATGCAGTGAAGTAGTTAGACTAGGTGGCGTGGCCGATGTTTGGCCGGAGACACGTCGGCGACGAGCTCCACGGCGGCGCGTGCGGGTGAGCTTCGTTTGCTCGTTGTGGTGCACGAGAAGAAGAACGGGGAGGATGGGGAGGTGCAGTAGCTCACGGCGATCACGTAGAGGCAGACGGCGCGGTCGGGGACGAGTCGATGCGACGGCGACGTCGAAAGGGATCTCCGGCGATGCTCGGTGCAGATGAGGTCGAAGAAGACGTTGCAGAGCGTGTGAGCGCTCGAGGCTCAGCTGCTCGACGGAGTCGACGATGGCGGAGAGGATGGACACGGTGGTGCAACACGGGGACGACGGTGGACGCAGTTTCACGGTGGCGCGAGCACGGCAACGTCGGCCATGGCAGAGGAAGAGCGACGGAGAGGGACCAGGGGGAAAGTGCAGTGTCTGCGAGGTCGGGGGATGCAAGGGAGTTCGTCCCACGTCGACAGGTCGACGAGGGGAGCGGCGAGGCGGCGGCAGCTGCGTGGCGCGCATGCAGTGCTCGCCGTCAAGCACCTGCCTGCTTGGCCAAGCCAAGCTGCTCGCTGGTGGGGTGGCTGGGCTGGGCCGGCAGGTGGCGCCAGGTAAGTTTTTCTGTTTATTTGTTTTCTTTTCTATTTTTTTCTATAGCTTTAGGGCTTTATTTAAAATACCTAGGCACTTTCTAAAATCCTGAAAATAATTATGGGCTCTGTTGGGATTATTCCTAACAGCCCTGACTTAATTCCAGAATTATTTGAACATTTAAAATATTTATTAGCATTTAAATGTCCAAAGGCAACATACATATGATTTAATCCAGTGACCTTTTGTTGACCTAGAAAATTGTGCACCTATTTTGCCAGAGGTTCTAACCCAAGGCAAAGAGGGTGAACATTTTAGAAGGGCATTTCAGGTTCATTGAAATTATTTTTAGTAAACCCTAGTTGATTTCAAGAGGGGTGCTGGGGGTTTTGCCTTCCCCATTTCAAGTTTCTGATGAAAAATAAACATGACGCACACTCTAATGCATGGACTAGCTAGGGTGTGGCAACTGACCCCCACTCAAAAGAATCTCGTCCCGAGATTTAGGATCCTCTGGGAAGAAGGTGGGGTACTCGAGTCGAAGACGATCCTCCCTTTCCCAAGTGGCTTCTTCCTCGGAATGATGTAAACATTGCACCTTGAGAAACTTGATATTATGACGTCGAGTGGTACGCTCGACTTGATCAAGGATACGAACGGGATATTCCTGATAAGAGAGGTTATCTTGTAGATCAAGCATTTCGTGGTCCACTCCACGGATAGGATCCGCGAAGCAACGCCTGAGTTGTGAAACGTGGAAGACATCGTGAACTCTGGAAAGATGCGGAGGTAGTTCCAATTGGTAGGCAACTTCTCCTCGTGTAGCAAGAATGCGAAAGGGTCCAATGTAATGAGGAGCCAATTTGCCTTTGATACCGAAACGATGGGTTCCCTTTAACGAGGTAACCCGAAGGTAAGCCTTCTCGTTGACTTCATAAGTCATAGGCTTATGTTTACGATCATATTGACTCTTTTGACGAGATTGGGCTGTTTTCAATTTCTCACGAATAATGCGAACCTGCTCTTCTGCTTCCTGAATCATATCCGGGCCAAAGAGTTGTCTTTCCCCGGTTTCTGACCAGTTAAGAGGCGTTCGGCACTTTCGTCCATAAAGAACTTCGAAAGGAGCTTTGCCCAAGCTAGCTTGATAACTATTGTTATAAGCAAACTCCGCGAATGGAAGGCATTTCTCCCAACTCATTCCGAACGAGATAACAGAAGCTCGGAGCATATCCTCCAGAATTTGATTGACTCGCTCTACTTGACCACTTGATTGAGGATGGAAGGCGGTACTAAAAGAGAGACGAGTTCCCATAGCATTTTGGAAACTTTCCCAAAATCGAGAGGTGAAGAGACTCCCACGGTCTGAGTTAATTTCCAATGGAACACCATGGAGAGACACTATTCGGGAGATGTATAACTCGGCTAGCTGGCTAGCGGTGATACTCTCACGAACAGGTAGAAAGTGGGATACTTTGGAAAGTCGGTCGATCACAACGAAGATGGCATTATTCCCTCTCTTGGTCCTGGGAAACCCAGTGATGAAATCCATACTGATTTTATCCCATTTCCATTCAGGAATAGCCAAAGGTTGAAGGGTGCCAGCAGGCCGTTGATGCTCTGCTTTAACACGACGACAAACGTCGCAATTAGCAATGTATTGAGCGATTTCTCTCTTCATCCTAGTCCACCAAAACCTCTGGCATAGGTCTTGATACATTTTGGTACTACCGGGATGAATGGTGAGAGGGGATTCATGAGCTTCCTTAAGGATCAGTCGCCTCAGGTTTCGCGCCTTTGGAACCACTAGGCGATTCCCAAAGTATACGACACCTTGATCATCAATGGAGAAACAATTCACGACTCCTTTCTTAATGTTTCTCTTAATACGGGAGATTCCCGGATCTACCTTCTGTGCCTTGATGATCTGATCCGTAAGGGTAGGTTCCGCCACCAGGGTGGATAGGAATCCTCGAGGAACAATGTGAAGGTTTAGCTTACGAAATTCCTCATGGAGAAGTGGTTGACTTTGTTGTAACATCAGGTTGTTACAAATAGGACTTATGGCTTAGCGCATCAGCCATGACATTGGCTTTGCCCGGGGTGTAAGTTATTCCTAAGTCGTAGTCCGAGATCAACTCGACCCAACGTCGTTGCCTGAGATTCAAATCTGGTTGGGTGAAGATATATTTCAAACTTTGGTGATCGGTGAAGATCTCGCAACGATTACCGAGAAGGTAATGTCGCCAGGTTTTAAGTGCATGGACTACAGCTGCAAGTTATAGATCATGTGTAGGATAATTTTCCTCATGTGGGTGTAATTGCCGTGAAGCATAGGCAATTACCTGACGATCTTGCATGAGTATGCAACCTAGTCCTTGTCGCGAGGCGTCGCAATAGATAATAAAGTCCTTGGAGAAGTCTGGTGGTACCAGTACGGGGGCAGATGTCAGGCGTCTTTTTAGTTCTTGAAAACTGATCTCGCACTGTGGAGTCCACTCGAACTTTTTATCTTTCTTGAGGAGTTCAGTTAGAGGTTTAGCAACCTTGGAGAAATTTTCGACGAAGCGGCGGCAATAGCTCGCTAAGCCAAGGAAGCTCCGAACTTGCTTGACCGTCTCAGGTGGAGTCCAATCAAGGACGGCTTGAACTCGCTCGGGATTGACAGCAATACCCTTACCAAAGATTACATGGCCTAGATAGGTCACTTCTGGCAACCAAAATTCACACTTGGAGAATTTGGCATAAAGGCGATGCTCTCGAAGTTTCATCAATACCAGCCTTAGATGTACGGCATGTTCCTCTTCATTCTTGGAGTAGATGAGTATGTCATCGAGGTATACTACGACGAATTTATCCAAGTACTCCATGAAGACCGAGTTCATTAACCGAGAGAAGGTAGCCGAGGCATTGGTTAAACCGAAGGACATGACGGTGTACTCGTATTGGCCATAACGAGTAACAAAGGCCGTTTTGGGTATGTCCCCGTTTCTGATTTTGATTTGATGGTAACCCAACCTCAAATCCATCTTGGAGAAGACTGAGGATCCAGCGAGCTGATCATACAGATCGTTGATCCTGGGAAGCGGATATTTGTTCTTGATGGTGACCAAGTTGACAGGTCGGTAATCCACAACCATTCGATCCGTTCCATCCTTCTTCTTAACGAAGAGGACGGGGCAAGCCCAAGGAGAGGAACTAGGACGGATGAAACCCTTGTTCAAGGACTCATCGAGTTGGTTCTTAAGCTCGGCTAGTTCTAGGGGTGCCATCTTGTAAGGTCTTCTAGAAATTGGAACGGTTCCTGGAACAAGGTCTATCACAAACTCGACATCCCTGTCAGGTGGAACACCTGGCAGTTCTTCTGGAAAGACATCCGGAAAGTCTCGGACTACCGGAACATCTTCAAGGTCTGGAAGGGGGTTGGCATTTAGGGAGTAAAGTTGGCGCTTGGCCACTCGAGTTAAGACATTAACTGTCTTGCCCGAGGGGTGGGTAAGTTGAACGGTTCTAGTGGCACAATCGATCTTAGCATAATGAGCTGACATCCAGTCCATACCCAAGATGATATTTATGTCGGAGGACTTGAGAGCTATTAAGGATGCAAGGAAGACAAGTCTATCGACAAGAATTTCGTTCCCATGGCTTACTCTAGAAGTTTGCCATTTGGAACCCGGAGTTTGAATTACCATGGAAGTGGGCATGTCGCAGAATGTCGTGTTATGCAATCGAGCATAGTTCTCGGATATGAATGAATGAGATGCTCCAGTATCGAAAAGAACAGATGCCGGATGGCAGTTAACAAGGAGCGTACCAAGGACGACGTTAGGATCCTCATGAGCCTCCTCGGCTGAAACATAATTGACATGGCCACGTGCAGTGGTGGCCGGCTTGGCGTAGAAAGTCTTTCCCGCTAGCTTACCACGGCCAACGGACTTTCCAGTTTGATAGGGGTTGTTGTTCTGGGGACACTCTCGGCTATAGTGACCCGTCTCTCCACACTTGAAGCATGTCACCACATTGGGGCATGGAGCAGCATTAGGAGCGGGGCCACCATAGGGCTTGGGCGGTGCAAATTGTTGGTTGGGGCGAGGCGCCTCAAAGGATGGCCTCGGGATGAACCTGGGTGGCAGTGCCGTGCTTGGAATCCACACCCGGCGCTTCTGAGATCCAGAGCCGGATGAAGAGCCAAAATCATGGGAGTGCTTGCGTGAAGCATCATAATCAGTCTGGCCTGTCTCAGCACTGATGGCTTTATTGACCAACTTCTGAAAGGATGTGCACTCGTGCAGACGGAGATCGCGGTGAAGCTCAGGGCTAAGTCCCTTGCGGAACCTTGCCTGCTTCTTAGCGTCAGTAGATACCTCTTCAGGAGCATAACGTGCCAGATTCCCAAATTCATGACTGTAAGCATCCACAGTCAGTCTTCCTTGGGTGAAGTTGCAGAACTCCTCCCTCTTGCGATCCATGAGACCTTCCGGAATGTGATGCTCACGGAAAGCCTCACTGAATTCATCCCAAGTAGTGATTTGATCGACCGGGCGCATAGCTTCGAAGTTTTCCCACCAAAGGCTAGCAGGGCCTTCTAGGTGATAGGCAGCATAAGTAACCTTGTCGGCTTTGGCTACGTTGGCAGAACGTAGCTTGTGGGTGATGCTGCGAAGCCAGTCATCCACGTCGAGGGGCTCGACGGAATTGTTGAACTTTTGTGGGTACAGCTTGATAAAGTCATTGGTTGACACCAAGTCATTTCGCGGGTGGCGTGCAGTGTTCTGCTCAATCCGCTCCAGCAGGCGGTTAGTCTCACGCTTGTTTCTTTCCGCCTCTAGCATCACTTCGGCCAGAGAAGGCGGGTGAGGCAGATTTTCACCTCTAGCTGCACTGGCTTCCCCCTGCTCCGGGACAGCAGGGTTGCCGCGGGTGTTGACCATCCTAGGAGAAAAACAAGACAACGGTTTAGACAAGGATGGCTCAAACTTAGCAAGGAAGTGCAAAATGTAATGGATAACACAGAATGCAGAGATGTTCATCCGTATGTCATGGTAATATAAAACTGCCATATATATACCAACGGTCATACTCATCATACATAGTTTAGTACAAGCCCAGGCTATAGTACAACTATGATGAAAGACGTTACATCCCATCGGAGGCATTCCAAGCTCCTATACATTATTTGTCTACACCTCCGGAGTCGATTACACGCAAAGTCATATTCCACAAGTCACACAGGACAGTGGAGATACAACTACTACAATACTAGTGGTACTACTACTAACTCAGACAGCTCCGTAGTAGTCCTCATAGAAGTCACCTCCATAGCCTGGAAGTTCAACGTGATCATCCGGAAACAGACGGTCCTGAGGAGCCTGTGGACCATAGGGGCTAGGATGAGGTCTTGGACCAACAAACGGTGGCCTGCGGGGACCACGGGGTGGGGTGATGCCTCCCACATCACGCCAATCCACCATGTCTGGCAGAGCTGATCTCACAGGATACAGATCCCTTGTATCCATACATCCAGCTTGCACCGCAGGTGCAAACCGAGTCAATGTGGCCCAATGATCAGCACGGGTATTGAAAAGCTCCAGCCTCAAGGCCCGATTCTCTCGGTCCTTATCTTCAAGCATCTCGGCAGTGGTACGAGTTAATGAGTCCTCCTGAGTGGAGTCAGCATAGATAGCCTGAAGATACCCTTGCGCTCCCGGAAGTGAAGCTGGCATGTAACGGAAGTCGGTGTTCTGAAGCAGGCTAGTCTAGACTCGCAAGATGGTCATCATGGAATAGGCAGCATCCTGCACAACCATCTCAACGGTAACCCCGAGTCCATAGGAACAGTGAAGGGGCTCGGTAGATCCACAACAGTTCACAATACCACTCAACAACATCATATCAAGGTTCTGATTCAATTAGCAACATACTAAGAATTGTAGAAACTGAACTGGGACTTGTAACAACAATCCTATAAGCTACTACGGATTAGTAACACGTGAACCTCATAGAGGAAGAGAGCCTAGTCCTTAACCCACGTTGAATGAGGAGAGAATGACTCAGATCAGAGGCATAGGTAAAGGAGTAAAAGAACCTTACGTTCCCACCCACAATCAATTCCCCTACATATAACTAGAGCATTTCTAGACTCGACATCGACCAGTTTGGCTCAACGAACCTACAGGCAGTCCGGCTCTGATGCCAACGCTGTCAGGACCCCGATTCCAAGTCACATCGATCTAGCCGGTAACACCCCATATCACTTTGCGGCCTCACGCACGGTATCCCACGGGTTTCTCCTTACCATGCCCGGGACCGTTTGCGCCTTTTGGCTCACGTATATGATAGTGTCGCTAGCATCCATATGACAGAGAACCCGGGCCGACATGGCTAGTCGTGAACCCAAAGCGGCACAGACCTATGGAGACAGGCATACATGAATCACATCGAACATGTCGGTCATCAACGAGTTATTCTGGGCTGTAGCACTGGGCTAACAGGACTCCGGGGAACCCCGGGCTGTAGCAGGCTAGGCAGGACTCCGGAAGTCACCGTGTGACATTTCCCCAAAGGGACAGACATAGGGACGAAGTGAAACACATGCCGGCCAGTCAAGTGTCCTGAACAGTAGTGCTGGGCTAGCAGGACTCCGGTGAACCGGGCTGTAGCGGACTACTATGGCTTGAGAAACACTAGCCTACATTTCCCCATAAGAAAGGCTGCCAAGGATAAACAACTAGATTGTCGGATCCCACTCATACCAAGCATTTCAATCATACACACAATATGCCCGATATGAGTACATACAACATGGCATCACAACAAAACTCTACAACTCAAGTACTTTATCTAAAGGCTCCAGAGAGCCATACATAACATGTTCATACAGATAGGGGTCACATGACCCGACACTCAAGTCATACAAACATACAAGCACATGCGGAAGCAACTAGTCTGAGTACAGACTCTAGAAAGAAAGAAGGCTTCTCGAAGCCTGTCTATCTACATAGGGCCCTCCATGGCCAGGATCACCACCTGGGTGGCTAGTCACTCGTCGACGTCAAGGTCTACAAAAACCCATCGAAGGGGGCAGTGTTGTCGTCTGAAAACAATAAATAAGCAAACATGAGTACAAAGGTACTCATCAAGTGTTACATCAGAACCTACTATACATGCTTATTCTCAAGAAGGCGGTGGGGTTGATGCAGCAAGCCAGCTTTGACTCTTGGCTAAGCTATCCTACAGAACTCCACCAGTAAAATAGTTTTCGCACACGAGTCCACTACTCACCAACACAATACTCCACCGGGGATCCTCCCTCGTCATCCTACGAGAGGGCCATCCTCGGTACTCACACTTATCTTGAGTCTTTTAGTAGTATCCATTAACTTGTCTATGAACAGTATAGGCAACCAAGTAGTCCTTTACCGCGGACGCGGCTATTCGAATAGTTTATACCCTGCAGGGGTGTACTTCGTCATACACGCTTTCACCACTTACCGTCGTTTACACGACATGTACTCGGCAACCTTCAAGCAGAAGCCCAGTGAGGGTGTCGGCCACGGCCTACCTAAACACTTAAGTCTCTAGTCCAGGTTTATCGCCTATCCAGGTTCCATCCGCAGGGAGTCCGGCCAAAGTTTCCACATACGGCCCCGAACGATGTGAATAGGGTTCCCGAGACACCAAACGGGTGACTCGGTACACCGTGCCACGGTGTATCTACCGCAACATAGCCCACCCCTAGGGTCAGCGCTACGCACGACCGCCAACACATAACCTACAAACACCAGAAACTAATTGCAACTCCTGGACAGAGTACTAGGGTGATTAAGAAGCTGAGAGGGTCCATTGGTTTCGGGCCCAATGTACGGTAGTAACTGCATGTTAAATCACACATACAGATCTCAGTTCTTATGGACGGCCTCAATGAAACAACCCACCATGTACTCCTACATGGCCTCTCATCGATACCTTTACCAAAACATGTTCTATACATCCCTCATATTACCGACATAAGCATTTCACTCTAGTTTATCACCCAGATGAACCAGACCTGACTCAACTCTAAGCATAGCAGGCATAGCAAGGTAGGAATCACATACATGGCTCAATCAACTCCTACACATGCTAGTGGGTTTCATCTAGTTACTGTGGCAATGACAGGTCATGCAGAGGATAAGGGTTCAACTACCGTAGCACACAGCAGTTTGAATCGTGATGTCTTAATGCAGTAAACAAGAGCAGGAGTGAGAACATGGGTTGTATCGGAATGATCAATGGTTGCTTGCCTGATAGAGTGGTAACGGGATACTGCCCTTCAGTTGGATACTCGTGAATATCCTCGGAGGCAGAACCTACCACGAAGAACACATCGGAACACAATCAACACATGACGATATGCAACAATATGATGCATGCTATGACATGGCAATATGATTGTGTCTTGGCCTAATGCAAGCTAAAATAGGAACGGATGAACCCATTTGAATCAAAGATTCAAATATTAGCTCATTAAACATGGCATTTATAGTGCATTTCCTTATTCTGCTTAAACAGCAAGTTAAACTTGTTTTGTCATGCATGAAACCATTACAGATGGATAGATTGAATTTTTCTGATAATTTTTCATATATAATTTATCTCATTTGGAGCTATGGTTGAATTTCTATGAATTTTTGAAGTTTGAACTATTTTCTGGAATTTCCTGAATAAGAATAAATCCAGAAAATCAATTACTGCGTCAGCAACATGTCAGGGTGACATCAGCAGGTCAAAGGCGCCAGTCCAGGTCAAACCTGACTGGTTGGGTCCACTGGTCAGTGTCTCTGTGCACTAACTACGTTTAGTTAGCCTAATTGACTGGCAGGGCCCACTAGTCAGTGACTATACTAATTAACTAACCTATTTAGTTAGCACTAACAGAGTAATTAGTCGGGCGGGGCCCGCATGTCGGTGAGAGAGAGGGGGAAGGTCAACCCACGTTAGCAGGTCAACCTCGCCGGTCAGCGGGTCAAAACCTGCCGGCGTTTAGCCGCCGGCGAGGCCAGATGCGGTGGCGCGCTGCGGAAATCGCCCACAGGGCACCAATTGATGCACGGAGAGCAGCTACGAGTAGCTGGGAATGAACCGCGGCGTTTGGTGGTGGTGGTTGGGCTCGGGGTGGCCGGAAACATCGTCGGCGACGAGCCTTGCGGTCGCCGGAGTCGGGCGAAAGTGAGCCCGAGGCTACGGGGCACGGCGAGGCGTGTGGTGAGGTGCGTTGTGCCCCTACGGATGCAGTGAAGTAGTTAGACTAGGTGGCGTGGCCGATGTTTGGCCAGAGACACGTCGGCGACGAGCTCCACGGCGGCGCGTGCGGGTGAGCTTCGTTTGCTCGTTGTGGTGCACGAGAAGAAGAACGGGGAGGATGGGGAGGTGCAGTAGCTCACGGCGATCACGTAGAGGCAGACGGCGCGGTCGGGGACGAGTCGATGCGACGGCGACGTCGAAAGGGATCTCCGGCGATGCTCGGTGCAGATGAGGTCGAAGAAGACGTTGCAGAGCGTGTGAGCGCTCGAGGCTCAGCTGCTCGACGGAGTCGACGATGGCGGAGAGGATGGACACGGTGGTGCAACACGGGGACGACGGTGGACGCAGTTTCACGGTGGCGCGAGCACGACAGCGTCGGCCATGGCAGAGGAAGAGCGACGGAGAGGGACCAGGGGGAAAGTGCAGTGTCTGCGAGGTCGGGGGATGCAAGGGAGTTCGTCCCACGTCGACAGGTCGACGAGGGGAGCGGCGAGGCGGCGGCAGCTGCGTGGCGCGCATGCAGTGCTCGCCGTCAAGCACCTGCCTGCTTGGCCAAGCCAAGCTGCTCGCTGGTGGGGTGGCTGGGCTGGGCCGGCAGGTGGCGCCAGGTAAGTTTTTCTGTTTATTTGTTTTCTTTTCTAATTTTTTCTATAGCTTTAGGGCTTTATTTAAAATACCTAGGCACTTTCTAAAATCCTGAAAATAATTATGGGCTCTGTTGGGATTATTCCTAACAGCCCTGACTTAATTCCAGAATTATTTGAACATTTAAAATATTTATTAGCATTTAAATGTCCAAAGGCAACATACATATGATTTAATCCAGTGACCTTTTGTTGACCTAGAAAATTGTGCACCTATTTTGCCAGAGGTTCTAATCCAAGGCAAAGAGGGTGAACATTTTAGAAGGGCATTTCAGGTTCATTGAAATTATTTTTAGTAAACCCTAGTTGATTTCAAGAGGGGTGCTGGGGGTTCTGCCTTCCCCATTTCAAGTTTCTGATGAAAAATAAACATGATGCACACTCTAATGCATGGACTAGCTAGGGTGTGACACTCCAGACTTTAAGAAAATAAAAAGAGGCCAAATAAGCCCAAATAAAAAAAGAGGCCAAAGAAGCCCAAACAAAAAAATGAGAGAAAAAGAGAGAAGGGACAATGTTACTATCTTTTTCCACACTTGTGCTTTGAAATAGCACCATGTTCTTCATGATAGAGAGTCTCTTATTTTACCACTCTCATATACTAGTGGGAATTTTTCATTATAGAACTTGGGTTGTATATTCCAGTGATGGGATTCCTCAAATTTCCCTAGGTCTTCACGAGCAAGCGAGTTGGATGCACACCCACTTAGTTTTCTTTTGAGCTCTTATAGCTCTAGTGCATCCATTCCATGGCACTCCCTACTCACTTGCATCGATATCAATTGATGGGCATCTTCATAGCCCATTAATTTGCCTAGTTGATGTGAGACTTCCTCCTTCCTTTTTGTCTTCTCCACAACCACCATATTCTATTCCACCTATAGTGCTATATCCATGCCTCGCGCTCATGTATTGCGTGAAAGTTGAAAAAGTTTGAGAACATTAAAAGTATGAAAAAATTGTTTGGCTTGTCATCGAGCTTGTGCATGATGAAATATTTTGTGTGATGAAGATAGAGCATAGCGAAACTATATGATTTTGTAGGGATAACTTTCTTTGGCCATGTTATTTTGAGAAGACATGATTGCTTTATTAGTATGCTTGAAGTGTTATTGTTTCTATGTCAATATTGTTTTGAATCTTATGGATCTGAATATTCTTGCCACAATAAATAAAATTGCATTGATAAATATGTTGGGTAGCATTCCACATCGAAACTTTTGTTTTAGCATTTACCTACTCGAGGACGAGCATGAATTAAGCTTGGGGATGCTTGATATGTCTCCAATGTATCTATAATTTTTGATTGTTCCATGCTATTATGTTATCTATTTTGGATGTTTTATATGCATTAATATGCTATTTTATATTATTTTGGGACTAACCTATTAACCTAGAGCCGAGTGCCAGTTTCTGTTTTCCCCTTGTTTTTGACTTTTACAGAAAAGGAATATCAAACGGAGTCCAAACGGAATAAAACTTTACGGTGATTTTTCTTGGACCAGAAGAAACCCACGAGACTTGGAGAGGAGGCCAGAAGACCCACGAGGCAGCCATAAGCCGTGGGGGCGCATGATAACTCACAAGTATAGGGGATCGCAACAGTTTTCGAGGGTAGAGTATTCAACCCAAATTTATAGATTCGACACAAGGGGAACTAAAGAATATTTGCAAGCATTAGCAACTAAGTTGTCAATTAAACCACACCTGGAGATTAATTATCTGCAGCAAAGTGATCGGTAGCAAAGTAATATGATAGTTTTGATAATAGTAGCAGCAGCAATAGTAACGGTAACAGTGATAGCAGTAATTTTGTAGCAAGTGCAACAATGATGATAGCAGTGGTAACTTAGCAGAACAATATAAGAGAAATTCGTAGGCATTGGATCGATGATTTGTTGGATGATATTGATCATGTGACAGGCATAACCTAGGGCGATACGGCACTAGCTCTAGTTCATAAATATAATGTAGGCATGTATTCCGTAAATAGTCACACGTGCTTATGGAAAGAACTTGCATGGCATCTTTTGTCCTACCCTCCTATGGCAGCGGGGTCCTATCGGAAACTAAGGGATATTAAGGCCTCCTTTTAATAGAGAATCGGAACAAAGCATTAACACACGGTGAATACATGAACTCCTCAAACTACGGTCATCACCGGGATGGTCCCGACTATTGTCACTCCGGGGTTGCCGGATCATAACACGTAGTAGGTGACTATAACTATAACACCCTCGATGCGACTATAGCTCCCACGTGTCGAGGCACGACTTAGAGACATAATCGCATTGAAGGCATATGTCGCAAGTTAGGCAATCTTCACAACATCCCATGTAATATAAATAATAAAGGGGAGATAACATAGTTGGCTTACACTCGCCATGTCAATCAAGTACACAAATAACATTACATCATCCAAACACTCATGGCCCGACTACGGCGCCAAAATAAAAGAGAACCCAACATGCGACAACGGTCCCGTTCACCCCCAACTGGGCACCACTACTGATCATCGGGAAAGGAAACATAGTAACGTTGAGAGTCTTCGTCGAACTCCCACTTGAGCTCAAACGCGTCTCCTGGATCGGAATCATCAGGCCCTGCATCTGGTGTAATAGTAATCTGTGAGCCACAGGGACTCAACAATCTCGCACCCTCGCGATCAAGACTATTTAAGCTTATAGGTAAGGCAAGGTAAATATATGTGGATCTGCAGCAAGCGACTAGAAAATATGGTGGCTAACTTATTCGCAAAAGAGAGCGAGAAGAGGAGGTAAAGCGCGAGCGTGAAACTAGAGAGCAACCTGCGCAAACATTACTCCAACACCGTGTCCGCTTCCCGGACTCCGCCGAGAAGAGGCCATCATGGTAACACACTCAGTTGATTCATTTTAATTAAGTAAGGTTCAAGTTATCTACAACCGGACATTAGCAAATTCCCATCTGCCCATAACCGCGGGCACGGCTTTCGAAAGTTCAAATCCCTGCAGGGGAGTCCCAACTTAGCCCATGACAAGCTCTCACGGTCAACGAAGGAATAGACCTCCTCCCAAGACGTTCCGATCAGACTCGGTATCTCGGTTATTCGAGACACTTCGACAGGTTAAAACAAGACCAGCAACACCGCCCGAATGTGCCGACAAATCCCGATAGGAGCTGCACATATCCCTTTCTCAGGGCACACTCAGATTGTGCTAGGTACGGGTAGGCCAGCCCAAAGTTTCCCCTGGTGACCACCCGTAGCTGACAGGTGGACCAACATTCAGAGGAGCACTAGCCCGGGGGGTTAAAATAAAGATGACCCTTGAGTCTGCAGAACCCAAGGGAAAGAAAAGGCTAGGTGGCGAATGGTAAAACCAATGTTGAGCATTGCTGGAAAAGCTTTAATCAAGGCGAACTATCAAGGGGTTCCCATTATAACCCAACTGCGTAAGGAACGCAAAATCCGGGAACATAACACCGATATGACGGAAACTAGGGCGGCAAGAGTGGAACAAAACACTAGGCGAGAGGCCGAGCCTTCTACCCTTTACCAAGTATATAGATGCATTAAGATAACATAGCAATATAATGATATCCCAACAAGTAAATAAATGTTCCAACAAGGAACGGGCTCCAATCTTCACCTGCAACTAGCAACGCTATAAGAGGGGGCTGAGCAAAGCGGTAACATAGCCAATCAACGGTTCGCTAGGGCATGGTGGGTTAGAGGTTTGACATGGCAATTTGGGAGGCTTGCAAGCAAGTGGTAGGCATCGTAGCAGTGGCATAGCAAAAGAGCGAGCAAACTAGCATAGCAAAGATAGTAGTGATTTCGAGGGTATGATCATCTTGCCTGCACAGTTGTCAGAGTTGACTGGATCCTCGAAAGCAAACTCAACGGGCTCCTCGTTAGCGAACTCGTCTCCCGGCTCTACCCAAACAAGACAAACAAGCAACAGGGATACAATCAACCATGTGCAAACTCAAACAACGCAATGCAAAGATGGTATGCTATGCGGGATGCGAAATGCAAGATATGACAGGAAATGCATGAACCTGGCCTCAACTTGGAAAACCAAGTGTGCCACTAGAAAGATGAGATGAAATCGCTTGCAAAAGATATAAATAACGCCGGAATCGGAGTTACGGTTTGGAAATGGCAAGCGATTCAAAATTGGCACCGGTCTGCGATTTACAGCAAGTAGCCAACTAAATGCAATGGAATGAACATGCTACAGCACCCAAACATGGCATAAAAATACATGGCAAGGATGCACACAAGATGCTTAACAAAAGTCTAGCACTGAGCTACGCCCAATTCATCCATTAACAGGCTCAAACAAGCATGGCAAACATGCATATGGCAAATAGATCTCAGACTTGGTCAAATTAACACTTGTCTGGAATTTCAGATCAGGTAGCACTCTTCGGAGCAACAAAACTACAGGCTACAGGACCTGAACATGGCAAAGTAAAGCATGGCATGGAGCTACTCAAAGAGCTTAACAAAAGTCCCTTAGTGACCTTGAGCCAAAAGGGGTCAGAAAATACAATTGCAAGCATGTGAACATAGCAAAAACATAATCAGTTTTCAGACTTAGTGAAAAACTGACACATGCTGAAATATAGGCATGTTTACGAGCTCGATGCACTCACTACGGTGCAAGTCATGGCAAGACAAGCATACACCCATCAAGAAGGCACAAAATGCAAGCTAGACATGGCAAGAACAATAACATAGCATGCACGGATCAACTACAACATCATCGGCAAAATTACAAACAAGTTGACAATCTGCCCAGATTCACAAAGTAGCAAAAGTAGAGCTTGATTGACTCAAGCTAGGGTGCTCCATAATTGCAAACAAAGACATGGATGGATATAGCACTACAATATTAACAAAACATCCTTACTGATCATCCTGAAAAGAGGCACGGATCACTAGGAAACAACATGAACATATGGCCATATGAGATAAACAGCTCCAGGACTTAGTGAAATTGCTAAGTCCCAGAAAACAGAATTAGCAAGTGCACCACTTTGCAAGCTTGCACAAGTCACCACACACATCACAAAAATACATGGGTTGCACCTCTGAAAAGATGACAAAACCCTTAACAAAACACATGTAGAACTCATGGGCATATCATGCACACATTAATCATGGCAAAAATGACAAAAAGCTAAATGGAGTAGCAGATCTGACAATTATCTCAAGTAGCCCTCTTCTAACAGCATTTCAGGCATCAAGATGAACTCAAATGAAAATGATGCAATGGAACGAAATGATGTACTCTCTGAGATGAACATTTTGATATGCTATATGCATGAATCGGAGCTACGGATGCAAAGTTATGGGGCTACGAACATGAGCACATGGATCTGCAATTCCTGGGACTTAGAGGAAAAATCAACCCGCGAGAAAAGTCAACTCGGGACACAGAAGCCGAGGCGGTGGCGTGGCTTGCCGGAGAAGTCGAGGACGGCGGCGGCCGGGGTTGGGGGCGCCGGATCCGGCTCTCCCGCGGCCGGATCTGGCCGGAGGCGAGGCGAGGTGGGGTGGCCGCGGTGGCCCGGTGCGGTGGCGGGGCACGCCGGCGAGCAAGGTGGCGGCGGATCCGGCCGGCGAGCAAGGC